>NC_081555.1:6937462-7237462 GCF_963082655.1 Stomoxys calcitrans | reverse complement strand
TCATAGATGTTTGGCACTATGTAGACGGGTCGTAGGCTTGAAATGGGGCTTCAATCCGAGGATAGTCCATTGGCTCCACAGGAGCGCGATTAGACCAATACATACTTACGCCTCAGTAGTTTGGTGGATATCCGAGATAGCCACTGCGCTTATGAGACAGAAGGTGATGGGAAAATGGATGATAGGAGCAGGTCATACCATCGCTATATAATCGAGGCGACGATAGGAAACCCGGATAGATTAGAAAAGCTTTCCGATCGGATATCTAAGACAACACTTGAGGCCGAGTGCGAAAAATTGCTGCCAAATGCACAATCTTGGAATGAGGGAACTCTGGTATTGCCAAACTAGAAGACAGAGTGGGCCTGGGGGTTTACATTGAGAATCCAGGGACTGAGATCTTTTTCGAAGTCCTGACCATAATATGATCCTGTAGGCAGAGATTCGGGCGATCACGAAATGCATGAGGTGGTGTGGTGTTCACGTGATGACGCTGGTGTGTGAACATCTTTACGGACAGTAAACTGACCATCAGGGCAATAACAACCAGGATGGAAAGTTCAGGAGCAGTCTTGGAATGTAAGAAAGAGATTAACGCCTTCTCTGAGGATGGCACAAACCTCATCGTTTGAGTGCCGGATCATATCGGAGTAAGGAGAATGAAAGAGCAGACACTTTTTCACTGCTCTCCGAATTCACTGCTAATTCGAGAGGACTGCCGTAAATAAACTTGGATAATCCGAAGCCTTTCAGGTCGATGCAGTCCGAGTTAAGGGCGGGGTCGACGAAAACGCATGTAACAAAACGGTCGGTAGGACGGCGAAAATCCCAAGGGGAGATCCGGATCGTGAGAAGACAGGGCTATTGAAAGGAAGTAAGAAAGAGATCAGTATAGCATTCGGTACCATAACAGTACACATAGGGTTTCGACCTCACTAATCCAAAATCGGTGCGGCTTATTCCGAAATCAAAATACCCCACTATCTTGAGGCCAATATATTGGGAAGGAAGTAAGCAAGATAGCATATTTTTTTAAATTTCAAAAGATTTACACTGGCAAAAAAGTTCCAGGATGATTTTTTTTAATTTTTCTTACTGTTTAGGGATTAAACCCTTTTTTGTTTTACCTTTGTTGTTGCCTTTCAGGAAATGAGAAGAGAATATATGTATGTATGTTTGTACTTCTTTAATTTTCACTTAAATTTTTTTTATATTGTTTTCATGTGGACAATTGGAATTAGAGGGATTGGTGCAATGTAGGCTTAAGTAGTTTAATTAAAAGGTCATCTTGGAGGCCACCGTAGCGCAGTGGTTAGCATGTCTAAGTTCGAATCCCGGTGAGACCATCAGAAAAAATGTTCAGCGGTGGTTTTCCCCTCCTAATGCTGGCAACATTTGTACTATGCCATGTAAAACTTCTCTCTAAAGAGATTTCGCACTGCGGCACGCCGTTCGGACTCGGCTATAAGAAGGAGGCCCTTTATCATTGAGCTTAAACTTGAATAGGACTGCACTCATTGATATGTGAGAAGTTTGCCCCTGTTCCATAGTGGAATGTTCATGGGCAAAAATTGCAATGTAGAATTCAAAGGGGGAGTAGGCAATAATACAAGTTTAAAACACAGGGGGTTTTGCAATATTAGGAGTGAGTTAGTATAATTTCATTAGGGTAAATTTCAAAAATTTATTTCAATGTTCAACGTAGTAATGTTGTGTGTCCCGCACTCCTTGTAGCTGTTGTGGTCCTCACTTAATGTTGGTTTGTTATTTTACGGTTGGTTGATAATGTGTCTATGCTGTGGGTCGTATTTGTTTATCTAAAAAACAAATTGTTTCAATATTATTCACGTTTAGGTTAATGTTAAATGTTCTTTTTTGTACTTGACTGTAATTGATTGTTTGTATGTTTTTCACTTGTCACTTTTACTAACACTTTTCACTCGGGGGAACAAAACGAAACGGTTTAAGATATAGACGCCGCGAAACTGAATTTAAGTGTTTACCTGAAGTTGTCTTGAGCTAAAAAGTAACAGGGCATTTCCAATCTACAAGAAACAATTCCAAGTAAACAAATGACAGTGAAAAACAAATTAGAAAAAAATTGATGCATTCTTAGGACCTCTTTTTACAGTGGCATCTACACACATAGAATTGCCACAGTGGAAGATGGGTGTTTGGCTCCTCTGTTTAAAAAGGTTTGAACACTTACTTTGAATTAAAGCTTGAAATAATCCCAACAACTAAGTTATTGGGTTGCCCAAAAAGTAATTGCTGATTTTTCATATAGTCGGCGTTGACAAATTTTTTCACAGCTTGTGACTCTGTAATTGCATTCTTTCTTCTGTCAGCTGTTACTTTTAACTTGCTTTAGAAAAAAAGTGTAAAAAAAGTATATTTAATTAAAGTTCATTCAAAGTTTTGTTAAAAATGCATTTACTTTCTTTTAAAAAATCCGCAATTACTTTTTGGGCAACCCAATATATCATAGACAAAGGAAATCTATAGACTATGAAACTCAAAATGTTAATAAAGTAACTCTAAAGTTCTCCGATCCATGGCGCGCGAGTTCCTTGTGCACTCACATATAAACGACTGAGAATTTGACATTTCTGCCCTCTTTTTTGCAGCTAAAATACTAAAAAATATCAGTTTTTAAGTAGTGCAGTTTTCAGTGTCAAAAATCCAGCACTACGTCTTATTTTATTGTTTAGGTGAAAATATCTCTATTCTATCCGATTTTATGCGACCATTTTTTATAAAGTCAAATTTTTTTATTGTCCTCACCATTACACATGAAGAACTATCGCCTTATTTACGCAATAGACCTTATTTCAAAGAAAATTTCCATACTTTTCCAACGCTGTATCAAACATTCAACAACTGGGATTCAATCTACTCAAAATTTCAATTGGACTTCACTAAACTCGGAGTTTAAATCTTTATTTGTGAAACGTACTCTTATAAGGGAGCTTCATCAAAATATAGGTCGATTCGGATTGAATTGAAATATATCTTTGCCATGCCGAGAAAATGTTGCTTGATAATGACAGCCATATAATTTTAAGTGATGTTCCATTCCTACCATACCATTCAATAATGGTAAAATCACAAAAAAAATTTTATCCCTGTTTATTAAAAACATTTTGACCCACCTATTTCAAATCCCAACTTTTATATACAATAGATCACTTTACACCATCTATTACATCAATGACATTGGTGATATCATAATTCTCAATCCCATGGCAGCCGGTAATATGTACCGGATTGACCCGATGAATTCTTTCATCGGCAAGAGCTGCCGCCTCAGTGTACCACACACTGCTACTACAACAACAACAATTACATCAATGACATTGCTGATATCATAATTCTCCCGCATATTCTCTATCATAGTCAGTTATTTATATTATATCTATATGTGACTTTTTTTGCCCGCGTGTTTGTTTCCTAAGTCTTTTGTTTAATAAGCACTAAGTCAATCATGCCAAGACATTCAAACCCACCTATAAAACTTTTGATAGAAATATATACGGATTTTTTCATAATTAATTAGAGCTTTCATTCAAATTGTTACAGCCATTTTGATACAAATGCAAGTTTTTGTCTTAAGGCGTTTGTTTCTTTCCTTGACCCTGTCTGTCTTCTCTTACTATGCAGATTTGATACTAATCAATAAAAAAAAATGGAAAAAAAACACAAGTCATCTACAAAATTCACAAATTCACAACTTTTACTCTTGATTTCACAGCTTTTCACTTCTTTGTGTGCATATTTTAAACAATTTTTGGGTTTATTAGTGTTAAAATGCCTTTGTGGTTTTAATTCAATATTAAATGTCTGCGTCTGCATGTTGTTGTTGTTGTTGTTGGGGATTATGCAATTTTGGCATTTCTATGATAAGGGCTTGACTTGAATGCATTCGTAACATACAATTTCACACTTGTCCAAGTTCATTCGCACTTATGCTAACTTGCACAAAGTTTTGTGTGGTGTGTATTGTTTGTCATCGTCATCATACATCAGTTAAATGCTATTTGGCTACCATTAACATACAATTTAATTGCTGTTGTTAATGCAATTGTGACCTTTTTACGTCATGCTTCATAATTGTAATAGAAATACATACTTGTTCACTACTTGTCAATGACATCTTAACTATTTTTGGTAAAGAGAAATTTGGGTTAATATCTATACTAAATTTTCGGATTTGGTGGTGTTGCTGCTGTAAACGTTGGAATAAGCAGCTTCAAGGTGCTTATAAATAAGCTAAAAAAAATAGACCATAACTCAAGGGGTGCTTGCAAAATTATGATCAACTCAGCTATGAGTAAATATGAATGAATATTTTATAAGTAACATATTTCACGAATGATTTCTTAAAGGGGACTTCATAACAAAATTTAATAAAGGGAGGAATTTACGGGAATTTTAAGTAAAAGGGTTATATTTTTTGAAATTTAAAAAAATATAGAAAGCAAAAATTTTATTATTTGAACCCTGGATAATCAACCTTTGTCAAAACGACAACGCAAGACTTTATTTTCGATCCATGGCAATTGAAACAAGTAAATTTGTTGGAAACCATAACAAAACACCTCATTTCAGCCCTCTAGTGGCTCAAGAAGTCAAGACCCCGGATCGGTTCATATGACAGCTATATCAGATTATGAACCGATTTACACCATACTCAACACAGTAGTTGGAAGCCATAACGAAACACGTTATGCAAAATTTCGGCGAAATCGGATAATAATTGCGTCCTATAGCGAGTGAAGAACTAAAATTGATTCAGATTCAGACCACATTTGACACGTTTATTGAGTTTCATGTGAGAAGCCGTTGTGTAAAATTTCAGCCAAACCGGATTAGAATTGCGTCTTCTAGTGGCTCAAGGAGTCAAGATCCAAGATCGATTTATATGGCAACTATATCAGGTTATGGACCGATTTGAACCATACTCAGCATGGTAGTTGGAAGTCATAACGAAACACGTCGTGTAAAATTTCAGCGAAATCGAATAATAATTGCGCCCTCTAGAGGCTCAAGAAGTCAAGAACCCAGATCGGTTTATATAACAGGTTTATCAGTTTATGAACCTATTTCAACCATACTTAGCACAGTTGTTGGAAACCGTAACAGAACACCTCATGCAAAATTGTAGCCAAATCGGATAAGATATGCACCCTCTAGTGACTCAAGAAGTCAAGATCCAATATCGGTTTATATGGCAGATATATCAGGTTATGGACCGATTTGAACCATAATTAGCACAGTAGTTGGAAGTCATAATGAAACACGTCATGCAAAATTTGAGCCAAATCGGATAATAATTACGCTCTCTAGAAGTTCAAGAAGTCAAGAACCCAGATCGGTTTATATGACAGCTATATCAGGTTATGGACCGATTTAAACCATACCTAGCACAGTAGTTGCAAGTCATAACGAAACACCTCATGCAAAATTTCAGTCAAATCGTCCTTTAGGGTGTCAAGAAGTAAAATTGATTCACATTTAGACCATATTTGACACGTTTATTGATGGTCATGGGAAAAGCCGTTGTGCCATATTTCAGCCAAACCGGACTAGAATTACGTCTTCTAGTGGCTCAAGAAGTCAAGATCGAGATTGGTATAGATGGCAGCTATATCAGGTTATGAACCATACTCAGCACAGTAGTTGCAAGTCATAATGAAACACGTCATGCAAAATTTGAGCCAAATCGGATAATAATTGCGCTCTCTAGAAGTTCAAGAAGTCAAGAACCCAGATCGGTTTAGCCCAGTTGTTGGAAACCATAACAGAACACCTCATGCAAAATTTCTGCCAAATCAGATAAGAATTGCTCGCTCCAGTGGCTCAAGAAGTCAAGATCCAAGATATCGAAACATAGACCGATATGGCGCATTTACAATCCCAACCGACCTACACTAATAACGGGCGGTGCCGACTGTATAATACCCTACACCTACCTTATAAGTGCAATGTGCGAGCTATATCCAATTCTGAACAAATTTTGATGGACCCCAGATGGGTTATTAAACAATCCGTTCTTTAATTTCGACCAAAGCATACATGTTGAAACTGTAATAACTACGGTTGGCAAATGACAACATTATTGCAAATTACCCAAAATCGGACGAACATATATATGGGAGTAATATCTTAATCAAAACCTACTTCGAGCAAATTTCTCAGATATTGTGAAAGTCCAACGGGAAAGCGTTGTCCAAAATGTTGGCAAGATTTGTCAATAAATGCACTTCCTGTGACTCTAGAAGATAAAATCGGGCTATATCTAAATCTGAACCGATTTCAACATGAAATTCAAAAGTAAGGTCGAGAGTCAAGAGAAAATCATTCCTGCAAAATTTCGCGACAATCGGCTAACAAATGACCATTTTATTGCATTATTACTGTAAATCAAACTAACATATATATGGGAGCTATTTCCAAATCTGAACCTATTTCGAGCAAAATTTTCAGATATTGTAGAAGTCCAACTGCAAAGCGTTGTGCAACATTTTGGCAAGATTGGTCAATAAATGCACTTGCTGAGACTCTAGAAGTTTAAATCGGGCTATATTTAAATCTGAACCGATTTCAACATGAAATTCACCAGTAATGTCGAGAGTCAAGAGAAAATCATTCCTGCTAAATTTCGCGACAATCGGCTAACAAATGACCATTTTATTGCATTATTATTGTAAATCAGACTTACATATATATGGGAGCTATATCCAAATCTGAACCGATTTCTTCCAATTTCAATAGGCTTTGTGTCTAGGCCGAAAAACATGCCTGTACTAAATTTGAAGATGATCGGATGAAAACTGCGACCTGTACTTTGTACACAACAGACGGACATAGATAAATCGAATTAGAAAGTAATTCTGAGTCGAACTGTATACTTGTCAATGGATATATCTCTCTTTCTTCTGGGTGTTACAAACAAATGCACTAAGTTATAATATCCTGTACCATAGTAGTGATGTAGGGGGTATAATTAGTTTGACTTTCCAGGGTTAAATAATTTGCAACTTAAATTTGTGTAAAAAAATAAATCATGTCCTTGTTTTAAATTTAAAATTATATATAATTTTTTTAATTTTTTTTCTCCTTCGGTTTTTTCTAAGGCGACATATAGAGACAGTGGTTCTTCTCTTCCCTTTTTATTTCACTTTTTTTTAGATTTATTTTAAATCTTTTATTCAAATGAAAGCTTCTTATACTATTTTTAATCATTGCCTTCAATTCGAAACTCGTCAATCATTGTCATAATACAAGCATGACGAAGAATTTTTGTAATTAACATATTTGGTAGTTTTTCTTTATAAACATTAATAGGCATTTTTTTTTGCCATAAGCTTTCCTTGACATAGATTACCTCCAAACAACTACAATTTAAAAAGTGCATAGTTCGTTTATGACTTTGCAATTGCAACAAACCAAAAATTAATGCAACACAACAAATTGCCTACAATTTAATTGCCCATTAGAGCATGGCATTCCATCAAATGGTTTTTTCTATACACAAAAGGCAATTTGGACTGTTATTAACTATGGATTCAGAATAACGAGGACATCTAGTCACATTATTGATGAAAGAAATTGAGTTTAGGCACTTCATAATAATTCGCTCAGAAAGTTACGAAACGAAATAGTGCTTATGTTTGCACAATCATTGTATGACCCAGTAAACCAACACACAAGAGAGGCTAAAAGAACTAAAAGAGAAAATTAAAATAGATTTTAATGAAAAATTTATTTATTACAAAAATTTATACCAAAATGCAAATTTGACTACGAATGTCTTTTTTGTGATTTAGCTGACATCAATGAGTGCTGACTAATACAAATTTCAACTCAAGGATATAGGACATGCTTTTTAAACACTTATAGAGTATTTATTTGAAATTTGATTATTAAAAAAAACTTTTTTTAAATATTGAAAAGCTTGCAGAAGGTTTGCGCCCCACTGGACGAGTTGGTAGTATGTTCGGATTACCAGTTCGGTGGTTGTGAATTCGATTCCCACCATAAATTTCGATCTGTCGCTAATGTGTTATCATCATGGACTTATGGACTTTGAGTTTCTAATTGAATTTAATGTGAGTCCCATATTGTCCCGTTTTGTTATAATATTATGTTTTTGGATTACCATAAGTATTCAAACTAAGGGTTATATAAAAAAATATGGGCCTGAACTATTTTTTCATAGATATTTTTGTCGATTTTTTCATAATTCATAATTTCGTAAAAATGTTATTAATAATAATCTTTTGTGCAAAACATCTAATTTATTTTAAATTTATATTGCTAACTTTTTGTTTTTTTTTTAATTAAAAAAATTTAAAAAAAATGAAGAAAATTTTTTAACGAAAACTTAAGGGAAAAATAAATCCTTAAAATTTATTTTTTTTTATTCTTTTAAAAATTTGCCAACGTTTTTTTCACATATTTTAGTTTTATATTTTTATAGAACATTTATGTAGAAAATTGTAGAAATTTCCAAAATTTTAAATTTGTACTTTTTTTTTTAATTTATTTCTTCAAAAATATTATCGAATTGTTTTAATTTTTGATATTTTAAAACTAAGTTTGGCATTTAATTTTTTAAAAAAAAAACTTATCTTTATAAAACTTTTTTTTGCAAATTTTGGGATTTATAAAAAATTTAGTCAACATTTTAGGATTGTAGAAAAATTTCAATTTTTTTGTTTTATAAAATATGTTGTAAATTGAATTATTTAAAATATTATTTTGAAAAAACTTTTCTCAAAATGTTATTTTTTTTCATGTTTGCAATAATTTGAAATACCGAAATTTTTTAGAGAACATTTTTTTCAATTTCTTGGAGAAATGTTTGTCCTTTTCTTGCAAAAATATCGAACATTCTTCAAAAAGTTTCATGGAAATGTTTTTAATGATTTTTAGACTGTTTGTCGATTTCGAACGGTTGCTTTTCGTTTATCTGGGCTTCCTTTTCCGATTTATATTCGTCTATATAGACGGTTTTTAATATTTATTTTTGATTATTTATTCGCTCTTTTGACTTTGACAAATCTGTTTATACATCGAAATTCTTCCCTTTTTGCTCAAATTGTAGTTTAAACAAACTCTTAAGTAACGCGGAAAATTCATTTCGAGATAGACAAACAGGCTATTTGTTTTTTTATAAATTTTATGATTTGATTCGGTCAAATTTTTATTTTTGAAATTGTAAATATTTGCTAAAAATCGCAAATTCACAAAAATTTTAAATTAAATCTCTCTAAAAAATTTTAAAATTTAAAATTTTTATTAAATCAATGTTGTGTTATCAGAATAGCTTAAATAGAAAAACTTGAAAATTAAAAAATACGGCAGAGCCCGGCCGGGATTCGAACCTGGGCACACGGAGCAACAGCGAGAGTCGTTCCCGTTGTCTAGCGTTCGAAGCCATCAATACAACTTCCAACTGATGCACTGAATCTTGTGCATACCATGGACGTAGTGTAATTTGTGCAGACAGAAAATTTGCCATTACACAAAAACACATGCATTGGGAAAAGTACATCTAATAGACATGGTTGCCGAGCGTGGTTAATGTGGTATTTATATCATAGAGGCGTTTTCGCCAGTACAGCATATCAATGTACGGCCCTTGAAGCCTTCACACCTAATATGGCTGATGAGTAATTGTAACTAAATTACGAAACGCGTCCCATAGTGGTTGGAGTGTGTTGGGATCTCTGACTTTCCTTTTTCATTTGCAAAGAAAATCTCCGTTCATTGAGCTCGTCTCGATAGAGAAACCAACAACAATAGAAAAATTAGATTTTGTTAAGAAAGTGACCAAAGGTTTTTAAGATGTTGCCTCTTTATTTCTTGATTCGTGTAGCAAGTTAACTCTAGGTGCCATATATGTGTGTTAGCCAATAATTGTTTCAGATCAGGATCCTCATGTTCTGCGGCTGCGGTGGCTGTGATAGTTTTTCGGTTTTTATACCCTCCACCATAAGACGGGGGTATACTAATTTCGTCATTCTGATTGTAACTACTCGAAATATTCGTCTGAGACCCCATAAAGTATATATATTCTTGATCGTCGTGAAATTTTATGTCGATCTAGCCATGTCCGTCCGTTTGTCCGTCCGTCCGTCCGTCTGTCTGTCGAAAGCACGCTAACTTCCGAAGGAGTAAAGCTAGCCGCTTGAAATTTTGCACAAATACTTCTTATTAGTATAGGTAGGTTGGTATTGTAAATGGGCCATATCGGTCCATGTTTTGATATAGCTGCCATATAAACCGATCTTGGGTCTTGACTTCTTGAGCCTCTAGAGTGCGCAATTCTTATCCGATTGGGATGAAATTTTGCACGACGTATTTTGTTCTGATATTCAACAACTGTGCCACGTATGGTTCAAATCGGTTTATAACCTGATATAGCTCCCATATAAACCGATCTTGGGTCTTGACTTCTTCAGCCTCTAGAGTGCGCAATTCTTATCCGATTGGAATGAAATTTTGCACGTCGTGTTTCGTTATTATATCCAACAACTGTGCCAAGTATGGTTCCAATCGGTCCATAACCTGATATAGCTGCCATATAAACCGATCTGGGGTTTTGACTTCTTGAGCCTCTAGAGTGCGCAATTCTTATCCGATTGGAATGAAATTTTGCACGACGTGTTGTGTTATGATATCCAACAACTGTGCCAAGTATGGTTAAAATCGGTCCATAACCTTATATAGCTGTCATATAAACCGATCTTGGGTCTTGACTTCTTGAGCCTCTAGAGGGCGCAATTCTTACCCAATTTGAATGAATTTTGGCACGAAGTATTTTGTTATGATATCCAACAACTGTGCCAAATATGGTTCAAATCGGTTCATAACCTGATATAGCTGCCATATAAACAGATATGGGGACTTGACTTCTTGAGCTTCTAGAGGGCGCAATTCCTATCCGATTTGGCTGAAATTTCGCAAGACGTTTTTAATTGTTACTTTCAACAACTATGTCAAATAAAGTACAAGTCGGTTCATAACCTGATTTAGCTGCCATATAAACCGATCTGGGATCTTGACTTCTTGAGCCTCTAGAGGTCGCAATTATTATCCGATTTGCCTGAAATTTTGTACGACGTATTCTCTCATGACCATTAACATACGTGTTTATTATGGTCCGAATCGGTCTATAGCCCGATACAGCTCCCATATAAATCGATCTCTCTATTTTACTTCTTGAGCCCACAAAGAGCGCAATTCTTATTCGAATTGGCTGACATTTTACACAGGTCTCCAACATAAATATAATTTAATTGTGGTCCAAACTGACCATATCTTAATATCGCTCTAATAGCAGAGCAATCTTTTCTTATATCCTTTTTTTTTGCCTAAGAAGAGATGCCGGGAAAAGAACTCGACAAATGCGATCCATGGTGGAGGGTATATAAGATTCGGCCCGGCCGAACTTAGCACGCTTTTACTTGTTTTTTTTGACAACCTCTTCGTCCGGAATTTCGGGAAATGTGGTAGCGGGTTTTGGTACACCAATAAATTCCCCATCAAAGTTATCTTGTTCCAATTCATCTCCAAGTTTTCACCATCTATGTCTTCACTGAATGTAACTGGATTTTAAATAGCATCGCAAATTTCACAAGCCAAATTATCACACACACACACATTATCCACATTATCATCCATGCTTTAATTGGCCTTATCAACATCCATATTTAATGGGCCACCTTGACAGCATTGGCTGCATTTTTCATAGTTGTCACGATGGCAGTATTCGTGTTGGTACTTTCCAATAGGATGCCACCACTTTGTTGCAAATGCTTTTACCAACGTTGCTTTTTCTCTCGTAGATTTTTAGAGGCATTTTCTCTAGCCGTATTCAATTCCTCCTCAATTTTTAATTCTAAAAGTTCTTGCTTTTTACAGAAAACTTTTTTTTAAGTGTAATTTCCAACACAAATTATGCAAACTCAAGTTTTATTGCAAATGTTGCAAAATTCGTTCAAAAATATTGAAACTGTTTCTAGCCATTTCAAATGAAAAATAACGTTACCAAGGTGTTGTCCATGTTTGTTTGAACATATCCATGGGAACAATTAATTGTTTGCTTCCTTTTTTTTTACATTGGCAATAGCTCTTATAGTTTGTTGGGTAACAACCGGGACAAATTTAGTTGTTTCCATTGGCAAACTTTTGGCTAGCTGAACAAACTACAATTAAGCAAATTAAAAACTGTCCATCAAAGACAACATCTATGAAGAAACACTTGTGATTGTATATAAAAACCAGTTGTTGCCAGATAATATGTATGGTCAGCAGCAATCTTGAAGAGGACTATCCTTTCACAAAAGACACATTAAAAGCCTAGGGGACGAAGTGATGTAAAGCAAACAAACTTTGAACCAGTTTGAAAAAAGTTCGCGTTTGAATTTAAGCATAATTGACCGTAAATTATAACATTTTCCAATTATTTTCATTTTCCATTGCAGTAATCACAATGAGACATCCTCTCAAATTAGTGCCACCACGCTGGTGGGCCATAATCCTTTGGCTAAGCCTGGTTCCAGCTTCCGTATTTACCCTGCCCACCATAGAATCTTCAAATGCGTTGAGAGCCAGATTATTACAACATGTGGAGAGATCATATTTCCAGCCACCAGCCTTAGAGGAGACCATACACGAGGTGCAACAGATTTTGAATGGGGATCCCAGTTTGCCACGCTTAACAAGGTTAGTCAAATTAATTTTTTCAAAAATTGGAGAGATTTTAACATAACTTTTCCCTTCTTAGAGGTGAGATTGAGGAACTTTATGAGAAAGTCACCCGTGAGGAATACCATAAAAGTATGGAGGCTGGCGATAAGATAAGAGCTGATAACATGAGGGCTCTGATGCTGGTTCTGCCATACAACACCGACAACAATACCGAAGAAAATTTACAGGTTGAAGAGAAAAATTATATTTCTTTTAATTGTTTTGTATAACTTTTGGTTTCTTTTTCGTAGGAACTTTTTACCCGCCCTCCCGTAACCAAAGTGGTGGATTCCTACACTTCCCATCAGCCTATACAATTTCTAACACCTTCCGGCCATAACGAAGGTAAATTCGAAAATGTGGCTGTGGGTCCAGTGGATGCCACCACCTATAAACCCTCATTTATGATGAAACCTCCAGCAATGGCTCCTAATCCCACAACCTACCATCCTTCAAATCCACCTCCAGTATTGTATCGCATGACTCCCTCTCTAAATAATGATCACTTGGCCAATTTCAAACCCTTGGTTACTGATTTGCCCTTTAATCATGCCTATGGACCCCAAGACTTCTCCAACCAGACACCAAAACCAGGTCATCGTTTTAGCAGCCATTATAGTGCCAAGGATGTGGAATTTCTTAAGCAGGCCTTGGAGAAAAGAAAACGGCCCACCATTAAGCCCGTGGCTGATGTGTTAGAATCTATGGGCATTGTTAGCCAAACTCAAACTCGCAATCGTGGTGGAGCAAGTTACGATGAGTATTATGCCGCTGAAAGTGCTCCTGTTCCACAAGTAGTAAGTGTGGCTGATTTGAAGGGTTTGCGTCCCCAGAGTTTGGCCCCTCAAATCAAACCAGATGCTTATTCGATGTTTAAACCTTTGAATATAGGAGAAGAGATACGCGTCAAACCCGAAGTAGAGGGTTATTTAACACGTTTTGGCATTGTGGGTGGACGCAAGAGGAAAGCCATTAAAAAGAATGAGGCTTCTTCGACCACTCAAAATGCCTTAGAGCAATTGGGTGAAGGCAGTGAAATAGCCACAGCCAAAATACCTTCGGGAAGTCTAAAGGCAAAGAAAAGTGCTGCCTCCGGAAGTAGGGCAGATGAGCTGAATAAATTGTTGGAAAATCTAAGAGAGCTGGAACGTTTGAATCTTAGCCCTAAAATTGTAGCTACAACTCCCAGGCCCAGGCCCACTACCACTACTACGACGACAACAACATCAACGACAACGACAACTACTACTACAACACCAAAACCACCCACAACCCCTGCCTTAATTACCAACGGCGATCCTTTGCTTATTGAACCCAAGAAACCACGCAGGCGCATAGATCCCAATTTTGATATAAACTTTGGCAGCCAAGGGAACCAGGAAACAGCAGCTCAAAGTGATGAATTATCAAAACTGTTGAAAAATCTACAGGAACTAGAAAATCTCAATGTGAAACCACAAAATGCCTTAAAACCTGTCTCTTCCGTAAACAGAGGTGGCAATGCTGCTGCCTCAAGACCAGTAGGGGTGGTAACACCAGCACCCCCTACAATAGAGTCGCAAACTTTGGGCAATCGTTTCTCACAGTCAGGTTTAACACCCCAACAACACCTATTGCAACTTCAACAACAAGTGGGAAGAGGCAGTACTCAGCCGGATTTGCAACAGCTCCAATTGGTCTTACAACAATTGCAGGCCTATGAGAAGGCCAATGCCAAGACTTCTAAAAAGCCCACTACTACCACCACTAGCAGGCCCTCCTCGCCCTTGGCTGGTTTAACACCACAACAACATTTGTTGCTGCTGCAACAGCAAGCAGCAAGAGGACAAACTCAACCAGATTTGCAGCAACTACAACAAGTGTTGCAAGAATTACAGGCATATGAGCAAGTCAGTGTTAGAACTACTCAGAGGCCCACTACAACCACAACTACCCCACGCACTACCACCAGCAGAAGGCCAGCAGTAAATGTGAATGCCCAGTTGGGACCTACAGATATGTGGCAACTACGTCAGCTCTTGACCGATGATAGTCAGCTAGAGAAACTATTTGAGCAAGCAAAGGCTAGACAGAAACCCAAAGCTACAACGACCACCACAAGTACAACCTCGAGACCAGCTCCAACATTAACAGATTTGGTGGAACTGCAAAAATATTTCGCCGAGTTGGATAGAGCTGCAGTGAAGACTACCAGCACTACCACACCGGCGCCTACAACAACCACTAGTACAACAACTACCACTACTACTACAACACCACCACCACCACCGCCAACAACAACAACCACTACCACAACAACATCCACTACTACAACCACGCCCAGACCCTATACCACCCATGCTCCTCCTCCTCTGTCTTCGATAGATTATGAACCGCGACCCAAGAAACAATCTGCCGACCAAGCTCAACTGGAGGAACTCATAAATCGCGTGCAACAATTGGAACGCTTGAATAGTCGCCCTGCCAATTTACCCAGTCCTCTGGCAACTGATACGCCTCTATCTCCGCTCCTAGGATTTACCACGCGCAATGTCAAGGCACCCACCAAAGATGACTATCGCCTGCCGGTCAATGACTTTGCCAATCTGAGGAATCTGTATAATCAGGTGGGCAATGGCGATAGAGGCCAATATGGCGACATAGAAATTTCAACCAAGGCTACAGCTGCCAAGGCCTATGAGGAACAATTGTATGAGAGCACTACCAGGAGATCCCAGAACTTTGCTCAGCGCATTATTGACATAACCAATGATACCGGATCCGGAAGCAGTTTGAGGGAAGTTGATGCCAACGAATTTGTTCAATTGCAGAAATTGTTGAGCAAAGTGCAGGAACTGGAGCGGGTACGCATTGCCCTGCCCACTCCAAATCCTAATCCCAAGACGAAAAATGAAAGAGAAGCCACTCAATCGCCAGCACTGCAGAGTGCCGCCTCTCAAAGATCACAAAATGTACAGAAACTCAATGGAGCCCATATTGTCTATCCCAACAAGGAAGAGTATTATGCAGCATCCGAAAAGGATATTCACACCCCCAAGGAATTGAACTTCAAAAAGGTGGAAGATCTCATAATGAAGGAAGCTGAAAATTTGAGATTGGATTTGCCAACTTACAAGCAGACTTTAGAAAAACCCTTTGTAAATAAGCAACAACCAGAGCAAACCTCCAGCGAGGAATTGAGGGAAATTGTTTATGCCAAACCTTATGTGGAGAGCAGCACATACAAAGACCTACAGCCTCCTATGATCCATAAAACGGTAACCAAGGAACCACCACGATTTGTGGCCAAAACCTCTTCCGAGGTGAATAAAGTGAAACATGAAAAATCCGATTTGGAGGAGCTGCAAAAGCTTTTAAATAATGCCCAGGAATTGAAGAAATTAGGTATCACCCTACCCAAGGAGTTGACGGAAAAGCTGGAAACTAAATTGGATCTTAACGGCCTGAAGGATGTGGAACAAACACAACCCGAAGAAATTAGCAAGGAAAAATATTTTCAAGATAGAGAAAGACCAGTCTTTCGACCCACAACCGAATCGCCAGAGGAAAATGAGCCTTCGGAAAAAACTGCCGTATTTTCATTGACCACCATGAAGTCCCTAACACCGCGCGAACCCAAAACAACTACAGAAAGTTCTGTGGAATTGCCTGTATTCAGTGCCACCAAAATTATAGAGGCTGCCATTAAAAGAGCAGCCAACAAAATAGGAGTCTCCACAGAGTTCCCTCAAGGCTTCCAACGCAGAAGCGATGAGCAGGTGGAAGATCTACAGTTTGATGATGGTGATGATATGACGGCAGCTTTCAGTGAATTCAATTACCAAATGGTTTTGCCCGAGCGAGAAGATTCTGAGGGTGAATTCAGTGAAATGAATTATCAAACTGCTTTGCCAGAGAACACTTCAGAAGCCGATATGTCATCTACTGAAAATCCAGCCAAGGATTTGGGTGAACTGCAAAGATTGATTAAAAACCTTGAAGAATTGCAAAAGCTTAACATAAGCAATAATCCAGAGCTTTTAAGAAAAGCTGATGCTCAGTATTTGGAATCATTGAAAAAAACACAAAGCCCCGAAGATGATAAGCTGAAGGCGCGCAGGCAAAGTGCTGAGACAACAGAAGCCACAACGGCGGCTAGTAGTGGCAAGAGTTCGACAGAAAATCCCACCAGGGTACAATTAAACTTAAATTTAGATGAGGTCATGGAATCTTCCTCTATAAAAACAAGCACAGAAGCTAGTTCATCAAGTAGCACTAGCACCACCACAGAGGAGTCACGTAATGGATCTTTGGCCGATTTGGAAGATTCATTTGGCCCTGATCCCAACACTGAGGCACCACCGCCACCCAAAAAGAAAAATGGTTTCTATTTCCTAGCCGATTGGAATTCATTCCTTGAGGTGGGCGATGGTGATGATCAAGTGGTAGTTAGGCTAAGTCCCAAAATAGGGGATCCTAGACTATTTTTACCGGTAAAGATACCTTAAAAAGGGGTCCGTCCTAAAGTAATCTAGTTAAGCACTTGTAAATATTTCAGCAATTTTGTGTATAAGCTTAAATCCCACAAAAGAAAACGAGTTGCCAAGGAAATGAAAGGGTCCTTTTCACCAAGGGAAAAATGATAAAATTTTTAAGAAGTAGAATGATAAGTAATTGGAAAAAAAATTAATTTGGAAAAAAAGGGTTGCCAAGAAAACAAAAGGGACCTAAACACTTTAAGAAAAATTTTAAAATTTTGATTTCTTAGATATCAATTTTTTTGAGTGTAAACGACTCTACATTGGACTTAAGAGCCCTGAAAATTTGCCCATGAACATTTCATTAAGAAACAGGGACAATCTTCTCACATATCAATGAGTGCTGTACGATCCAAGTTTTAAACTCAATGATAAAGGGCCTCCTTCTTATAACCTAGTCTGAACCCCCTGTCCCACTGCGAAACCTCTTTGGGGAAAAGATTTTGCACGACGTAGCACCTCACAAATGTCAATAGCATTAAGAGGCGATAACCATCGCTGAAAAATTTTTTCCGGAGGTTCTCATAAGAATTTGAACCAGCGTCCTAGGCTCACATGCTAAACTCTGCGCGACGCTGGCCTCCTAATGGGTCCAAACACTTTAAAAAGATAATTATAGGATTGCGTCACTTGCAGAAAACTATAAGTGAAAAGGCCCAATTTAAATCAAAATGTGCCGATGGAAAATGCCACAAATAGGAAAAAACATAAACCAAAAATTATTGTAAACAAAGGGAAAATTGTCAATTTTAATGACGAGTAATGTCAAACATTTTAAGAATTTTATGTCCACTGATTGCTGACCACAAAATTATTAAGTGAATCCTGTAAATAAAGTTTTTCGAATCTTATTCAAGAAATTTTTCCAGTAGGAATGAATTGTTATCTCTAAGTGTAAATACCCCATTAAGTGCTAATTTTTAACCATTAAAAAAACTTAATGGGTCATTCACACGCTTTGATTAAATATGTGTTCTACTCTCTAACGAAAAACAAAATGTGTTATCCACCCTTATGTATGAAGATTACCAAAACTTATTAAGAACTAAATGGGTCCTACACATAATACGATAAATCGTTCAAATTTGTACAAAAAAATTTAAAAGGCAAAATAATTCTTAAAAAAATATTTGTTTATTTCCCTATTCATATAAATACGCAATGATTAAAATCAATGGTTGCCAGATTTTTTTTAGGATTTATGGGACCAATAACTTAAAAACAAACTCCTGGCTGACTCTGTGGTGATTTTAAAAAGAAATCTAGTGGAATTTTTGTTGTTGCAATTATTAGTTTCTTAGTAATATTTATTAATTATATAAATAAAAAAGGATTTTTACAAACAAAAAAAAAAACCATAATAGCATTAAACTTAAACAAGAAGGCAAGGAGAATTTTTTCCTAATTATGAGAAAAATCCTCTTAGAAACAAAAGAAGTCACATGTAAACGATTTATAGAAAAACAAAAAAAAACTTAAAATAGTTTTAAGGCTGATTTTATGGTAAAGCAAATAAGAATTGAATAAATAAACAAATAAATTTAAAAACAAATTATTAAATCAATAAATGGGAGAAGCAAGAAAAAACATTCACTCAAGCACAAGGTAATGTAGGAGGTTGCCTTGAAATTCCTTGTACTAAAATTTCATAGAATTTCAGCTTATTGGGTAATAATAAACCCAAATAGTAACGGGGATTCCCATCTTCATTAGGCAATGGCATGGTAAGTATCTGTTGAACCGACATATCACTTGGGATGGTGGCAAATTTTATAAATCCTTGGGTACCCTTATAACGCCAAACTTGAACTTCACAACAGTTTTCTATGAATATTAATAGAGTCTCCTGCTTTACACGCAATTCCATTAAATAATGAGGATTTTGTACATTGATGACTTGGAAGGGCTTTCCATGAGAAATGTCGCCATCCCCACAAATATATATGCCAGAGTCGTGATCAGGAGTCATAAAACTAGTTGTGGCCACTAAACTTCGAGGTTTGGTAATGGAGCCTACCTCTAAACGAAGGATTTCTCCTCTTCTTGATGCGTATGAGTCAGCATTTTGGGTGTAGTTATGTTTGGTTTTGAATATTCTATCTGTTCTATTGGAAGCAGACATTTCCATATTATCTTCCGATTTCTTATTCAAAATCTCCACATATGTATGCAGTTCTCTGTCGAATTCCCTTATTCTTTCTATAACTCCATGCAATTCCTGGCTTTGGCCTTTGCTCTGTCGAGGAAAAGCTTCTCTTAAGACATCTCCCATTACAGAGCCCAGCGAACGTTTAATTTGATCACATAAAAGATGATTATGGCTTTCATTATCTTTCAAAAGACCATGCATTTCCTCAAGCTCTTCCACTACAGGCCAAACAATTTGTAAAACATGGCCAGCCAATACCTGAGCTGGAGTGGCCGGCAAAGATATGTCCCCATAGTTCAGATTTAATTGTTCTTTGGTTAGTAACTTTTGTTTCTGCAACTGTTCCATAATGGCCACAAAGTCTGGTATTAGATATTCATCGAATAAATCAGATTCCGGTATGCTTAGCTGGGTGATATTAATTTCTTGATTTAATTTTTCTGATAAGTCCAAAAGAATGCGCTCCAAAACTTGTTTAAAATCCGACAAAGCCAACTTCCTAACTATGGCTCTATTGGGTTTGAGCATTGAAATGGTTTCATATTCCTGATAACCCAGCCAAGAGGGGATTTGGAAGAACGAAGGCATAAACAAATTGATAATATCCTTTTTGATTTTGGAGTTTTTCTCGTCTATGGTTTGGCCTAGGGATACTATTTCTAGACCATTGGTTATCAGAATTCCAGCCTCATCCTCTGATTCTGACTTCAAAAAACGAAGATTTCTACTATACTTTCTTTGCTTAAATGGATATCGCCATTTGTTTAAAGTTTCGAAAGATCTTAAATCAATTTCTTTCACCACATCCTTGGCCAAGACCAACAAGGATAAATCCCTATTGTTGGCTATACTTATATCCGAAACTTCCTCCAAATAAGTTCTTTCATTTATGATGGTATCATCCTTTGAGCTCCACACATTTACTCCCTTTGAGATGGAGCAATTTAGTGGCTCTGTGTTTTCATAATTAGTTATAAACTCCAGCTGCTCTGAATTACGTGGTGTTATAACCACTATCTGGGCTATAGGACCCGATTCATAAGTGAGATGGTGGGTGAAGTTTCCATTTACAGGATTCCATAAATAAATATGGGAAACACAATGCTCGTTTAAAAGCATATAATTCTTAAGGCCATAATTCATATGGAATATTTTTCTTGAAACATTTTTGCTGCTTTCGAATTCCATAACAAAGCTTTCTTCCAAATATTTTACCATAACCGATTTCTGCTCGATTTTCTTCCATAAACTCTTAAGCATTTCGCATAACTCCTCTCGTTCAGCATCGCTATAGCTTCTGGGGTATCTTATATAGGAATTATATTGCCAAGGCTGGTAGCCATTAATGGCATATTGAAATTGATTAGGGCCTTGTTTAACTGTTAATAACCTGGCAGCCCAATTTCCTGTTACGTATTGTTTCTCCTGGCTCTGAGATTTTACAGCACTTTGCAGCCATTTGTCTAATTCAATGCCTGTTACAAGATCGTTAGCGATTAAATGGGGACTGTATAAAGATTTAAAGTAAATGGGAGATTGTATTTCTAAATCTTCTCCTAATAAGGCCACATCACTCAAATTCTTATTGCCATTAACCAAACCCAGAATTTGAAGATCTTGTAATACAAGTATGGATTCTATGGTTAAGGGTGTTATTATATGTTGATCACCATAAATCTGAAAATCAGAATTTTAGGAAAAGAGGAAAATGAAGAATTTTCAGGACTTACCATTAAAGTATTGTTGTATTCTTCTTGTAAATCCAAATCATTAACCGAACCGTTGACTTGTATGGAACCTTGTAGGTAAACATCTGAAAATTGTACTGTCTCTTCAAATTCCTGAGGAGTATTTAGGGTTACAATGCGTGATAAATTCAAATTGTTGATGAAGTGGGCTTTAAGAGAATTGCCATCCAAGGCTCCCGGTGAAAATTGTAAGTAATCTGAAAGGAAACCAAGGGATAGGGAAAGGATGAGACAAAAGTTGTATGAATAGAAGTTATTGGTTCGAGGAAGTTTCTAAAACTTCAACAATTTTCTTCTATATTATTAACTTTTAAATGCAGAACTCAACTTTTAAATGAAGAAGAATAAAAGAAGAAGGGCGAAATTATTATAACTATGATACCGGTATTGTTATTACCCAAGAACCGGAGTAACAGGAGATATTGATGATCAACTATCAATTTATAAAGCAGTATGTGTGGAAGGGTTTTAGGCGCTCATTAAATTTTATCTAAAAAAAATTACCATAAAATTTTCTCTAATGACAAATTTTAAAAGAAACTTGTAATAAAATTTTTTCCGAATGCCAAAATTTCATTTAATTTTCGTTCAAGTTAAATTTCAATTAATTTTTCTCTAAACAAAAATATTTCAATGAAATGTTCTTCAACAATAAATTTCTTAACAAACTTAATAAGTCCAATTTTAATAATGTATACTCTACAAACAAAAAGTCTACTAAATAGATATCACTTTACTTTACATCACATAGTCTACTCACATGGTATATAATGGTCTTCATTTGCTCTCAGTGTATCACTAAGCCATTCAGCCACTGAACATCCACTCAACAACCTGGTCTTCAAGGATTTGTGTATTGAAATTTGATTAAATTTCACAGCATCTTCAAATAACAAAGGTGATGTAATGATCACAGGTTCTGTTCCCTTTATGAATATCAATTGTTGGAAAAGATTTTCCACATTCAAATTATTGAGTTGACCTATAAAGGCTCCCTGTTCTATGGAAACACGACCGGTGAAATTGTTTTGCCCTTGCAAACGGCATGGTCCAGACTTATAAATCACTTGGCTAAAGAAGTCACTTAAATTTCTTAACTCATTAAAATCGCCCATCACAGTTAAATCTTCCACTGCAATTGGATTTTCAAAGCGCACTTCTCCTTTGAGTACAAAATTTTGCCATTGAGGATCATAATATAAAATATCTTCCATGTTCTTTAAGTCTGCACCATTTACTTGACCTTGAACTTCCAAGTGGGGCGTTATCAACTTGCCCTTGACTTTGACAGTTCCTGGAAAATGGTTTGCTTTGGTCTTCAAAGCTATATTATCAAAAGGCACTCCATTTAAGGCCTTAACTTGAGTGTTGCGCAATACATAGACAGGCTTGAGAAAATGTTTGGGAGCTTTTATGCTGGCAAAAGATTCATTGTAATTCCTCATAACTATATCTGCCATAAATTCAGGCATATTAAGCTCTTGATATTTGCCTTGAATTATCAAATTTCCTTGAATATCTAAGGGATTTTTAAAGCTTATGGTAGGAGTCAAATGATTGGCACGATTTAGCCATATGGCTGTCATCTGTATATCCTCATCAAACAGTTGACCATTGAGTTTCTGGGCCTGCACATCTCCGGTAACCATAATGTGATCCACTTGTATTTGGCCATTTAAAACCATTTCAGGCATGTCTTCAATATTTTTTAGAAAATCCAAAAGAATTTCAGCATTTATGCCATGCAATTCATCGGCCTGCAAGCCCTGTGCCGCTCTTAATTCATTGAGGAAAAGATTTCCCTGTATGGGTGGAGCATGCCAAGAACGATCTGTGACAAAATCATGCAATTCAATGTTGTTGAGCTTGCCGGGACCCACAATGTCTTGTATAAATTCCACAGTTGTGGCTTGCAAATGCTCAAATTCAGCATTCTGTATATGCAAACCCTCATTCAATAGCTGCAGATTATCTTTTATAGACAGGTTATTGATTCTTTCGAGAATTATTAAATTTTCTGCTTGCAGCTCTTCTTCGAAAATTAACTGAGTGGTGCTCAAATCCAAAGGCTTATCAAGCCTTATGACTTCTCTCAAGACATTTTCAATATTTATACCATCATAAAGACCTTGAAGTGTTAAATTATAAAAGTAGACATAGCCCTCCAAGCTGCTAACTTCCAAGGTTTGAGGTGTATGTAGGGTGACAAATTTTTCCGTTGGTATTTCATTGATTCTATTCTCCTCCAATTCAAAGTCCAAGGGCAAGGTTATAGATGAAAATGATTTTGCTGAAGTTACCAAGATTTCTTCTCTAGGATCTTCGGGTTTTTGTAGAATATCCTGCAGCAATTCACCCAAAGGTTGTCCATCTAAATTGCCTTTAAGTACTATGGGTCCATTGACTTCCAAGTCATTGAAGACACAAGAAGCTTCTATAATATTCGATTCCAACAAGGTGGGATTGGCGGGAACATTATCGACATTACGACCATGAACTGTGCCATTGAGCTATTTGGGTAACATAGAATTTAAAAGAATGGAAAAATCATATGAAAATATATTTTATACCTCCAAAATCTCCGTTACTTCCAATTGATTAAATACCGCTGATCCCAACCATTCTTGTCCATCATTTAGAGATATAGCTTCCACCGGATTTTGGCCATTGATAAAGCCATCCGTGTCTACTGAATTGGCGGATAAGGTATTATTGAAATATTTCTCTGCCTTTACTATAGACGAACGTGGACCATTGGCCACTAGATAATCATCGGGAAAGGCCAAAGTGTTTAAAGTTTGTATTTTTAAAACATCTTCGACAACAATATCCTATTGATAAGTTTAAATATAATAAGGAATTCATATTTTATAAATAGTTTTCGAAAATGAAGCAAAAATATATGTGAATAACAAATGAAAGCACAGACATAAGTTTTTTCCATCTCCGAAACAGAGGAAAACCTTATCTATATCAAAAAGTGCTACCTAATTATTCCAAGGTTCAAACCCCAAAGTAGTAAACATACAAGATAGCCCAAACGAAGTGATACATACAAGTTATATATGTCTGATATATGTTACTAGTGATGAATTCAAGTTTAATACTATTTGCGTTATAATTGCCTGGAAAATCACATCCGGCTATTGTTGGCGAACACAAAACACCACAAAGTGAACAAAATGTTTGTGTATTAAACTAGTGATGGATTCAAGTTTAATATTATTTGCGTTATAATTGCCTGGAAAATCACATCGGACTATTGTTGGCGAACACAAAACACCACAAAGTGAATAAAATGTTTGTGTATTGAATCACAAATCGTCATAATGATACTGCTAGCGTTGCCAAACGCTTTGGTTGTGGTCCAAAAAAACTGCAACAACACCTGAAATGGGTTGGTGAGTGAAGGCTCGATTTCAACGAAATCCAAATGGCTAAAGATGTGAAAATATCGCGTTAAAGGTGGTAGGTTGGGTTAGGTTGAAAAGAGGGTGTGGATATTAATCCGCCCCATGCCATTTTGGACATACACCTAAACGGCTTGTTGTGCACTCTAAATTTAAAGGAGGTAACATATATTGAAAAAAGAGCTCAAGGTGAAGCCTTCCAAGTACCAAAAGGCACTTGATCTTACTAGAGCTGGTGGAATATCGATAGCACTATCGATATTTAATTTTTTAACTGAATATCGATTGATATTTTTCCGAAGGATACTATCGCAAAAGTAAAATTGTTTGCAAAACTAAACAAAAATAAATATAATAATAATAAAAATAAATAAATAATCCGACACTAAAGGTATCCATTAAGATACATTGCGCCTATAGAGGGAGCAACATTTTGTACAATGATTATTCGTTTGACTTCCAACTGACTTAATTAACCTTGGTTTTATTTGGTCTGTGTATTGGTATTGCTTCTATGTAAATCGATGTCCTGATTTTTACTTCTCATTTTCGTTTGAAATACTATCGGTATTTATTTTAAAAAGTATAAAATATTGCGATTATTGATAGTTTGACAGCTTTAGACCTTACACCAAAGCAATAACAAGTTTAGCATCGAAAGAGCAAATAAGTTGCTCCGCTTGCACCAACGGGGAGAATTTCCGAAAATCGTGTTCTCTGAAAAGAAACATTACCCGATTGAGCACTTCGTAACCGCCAAACAATCTTTTCACTTAACCGAGCGCACGTACGAGAATATAAACCTACCAACATGTGAAGTAATTTTACATCTCAAGTGATGGTATGGACAGCAGACCACCGATGACCACTCTCCAATCGTTGTGATGGAGCCTGGTGTCAAAGTAAATGTGCCTTATCATCGGGATAACATTTTAGAACCTGCTTTGGTGGTGCGGGCACGCCAAAATTTCCATTGTAAACTACGAACGTACTAACAAGACACAGCATCTTCATATAAAGCACTTACAAACCAAATATGGCAAAAAAAATCATGTTCCCCACTTCATTTCGTCCACCAAGTGGCTATCAAATTCGCCAGATACCAATCCCATGGATCAAGTTGAGGACAAAAACCAGTAAGGATGGGCTAAGGTCAGGTAAAGCCGATCTTTTGGTACCTTTCACAACATTGGGTTCTAGGCCCAATCGCCGAAGTTTAAATTTGGTTACATTTTAAATGCAAAATGTCGACCAACATGGAGTCATAGAAGAACAACTTAAAATTTGGTTAAATTTTAAAATGAAAAATTTCGACCAAAACTCAAACATATTGCAGGAGTCATAGAAGAAGCACTTTGTAAAGATCGAGATATATGGGAGCTATATCTAAATCTGAACTGATAGGTGTTAAATACATGAGAGATCTAAAAACAGTTAAACTATTGGGTTGCCCAAAAAGTAATTGCGGATTTTTCATATATCTTATGTCAGTTATCAGCTGTTACTTTTAGCTTGCTTTAGAAAAAAAGTGTAAAAAAGTATATTTGATTAAAATTCATTCTAAGTTTTATTAAAAATGCATTTACTTTCTTTTAAAAAATCCGCAATTACTTTTTGGGCAACCCAATAGAAACTTTCGTGCCAAATTTTGTGAGGATCGGTAAAAAAATCACCAATTTCTTGCAGTTTAGTCAAAATCGGACAAAAATATATATTGGAGCTATATCTAAATCTGTACCGATTCTTATGAAAATCCGTATATATTGTGGTAACATTTTGAGCAGATTGATAAATAAATGCACTTGCAATACATATAAATGGGAGATATATCTAATCTATCTTAAATGATTTCTATGATATTCTATCTGAACCGATTTCTATGATATTCACCATTGACCTCAAGAGTCATAAGAGTAACTTTTGTGCCTAGTTTTGTTAGGATCGGTTAACAAATGACCAAATTAATGCAGTATTTATCAAAATTGTACGAAATATATGTGGGAGATATAACTAAATCTGAACCTATTTTGAGTCATAAAATAAGACATTGAGCAAAATTTTAGAAAGATCTGCAAACAAAAAAATCCGCTAATAACGGCTCTAAAAATTAAAACCATGTGAAACACATATATATCAAAATCTGAACCGATTTCTATGAAACTCAACAGCAACGTTGGAAGTCATTAGATAACCCTTCGCTCCAAATATCAGGAGAATTGGTTTAAAAATTACCACTTTATTGCAATATTCTCAGTGAGAGGCCGGGCCGCATCGGCTCTTGCACAAATACTGAGTGTCTATGAGTTATTGGCGCCTTTAAATACCCAATGGCCACCTTGTTCCCATGGTTTCCTTTGGATCGGAACGAGCTTGCTCACCTACAGAAGCTTGACGAGGATCGCCACCTCTATATGAAAATGTGGCTACAACAACAACAACATATATGTATATAGGGCAGCTATATTCACATCTGAACAGTTTCAATAGGCTTCAACTCTGCCTGTTTCAAATGAAGGCAATCGAACGAAAATTGCGACCTGTACACAAATTATCATGGACAGACAGACGGATTCAGCTAAATCGAATCATAAATTTATGTATGAATGCGCTAAAGAAAGCCACTTTGTACGGGAATGGGCCAAAATATTCGGCAGATTACATGAGTGCAGCTTAAAACATGTGTTTCGCCGACTCAGAGCAATATTCAAGGCAAAAAATGTTCATATCGAGCAAAAGTAAATGTATTCTGAAATTTAGATTGCTTCCACAAATTTTTGTCATTTAAACCAAAAAAAAATATTTTCACACATAAATATGTAGGTGGTTACTTGAATTGGTAACACTTCGTATTAGCTAACCCGTATGTGAATAACTTTAAGCACATGTTTTCTGGAAATATGTATTACTTTGTGTATATTGCCATTATAAAAATTAATAGGTAATATTGCAACCCATTTTGAAAGATCCCTTTAAATGAAACAAACTTTTCTTTTCATGTGGGGGAAAACAGTGATTCGGTGCGCGGCCAGAGCTAAAGCAGAGAAGACCAGTTTTTGGCGTAGAGGGAGTGAAAATTTGTCTATGCTGGGTGGAATGGCTTGCAATCTCAATTCCACCATCAGGCTACAGCCATGCTCCATTCCGGACCGCCTCGAATCCCTGGGGGAAAATAACCCACCTTTAAATGGAATATTCGCGGGAAATGCGTAGCTTTTTCTAGTTTGTTAATTTGCTTAAGTAAAATTTGTAGTAAATAATTAAGACCTTATTTCATTTGGTATTAACCATATCATCAACGGTTCCTTCTCAGAAGAAAAAGTTTACTTACCCCTTCCACCAGCAGTGATTCCAATTCCTGTTCTTCATTTCTTAAAACCAAATTTTTCATTAATTCATCCCACTTAAGGTCATTGATATAATCAAACTCAAGATCACCATCCAATTCAATATCTTCGGATAATTGCCGCTTTTGAGGTGCTAGCACTCTATCCAGAACTTCCAATTCGGAAACCAAAAACTCACCAGGAAAATTTAAAACTCCATTTTGTATGTAAAAGGTTTGACCATTAAGATTTTCAATTTCTAGTTCATCAACTTGCAGAGAATCCAAATGTAATTCTTGATAGACATTCTCCAATTCTCTTCTTTGCCGGGAGGGTACAACCGAATTTTCCAAATTTTGGACGCTATCCAGCAGCGCGTTCAAATCAACTGCACTATCCTGGGGAGACCATTTGTAATCGTTTAGAAATATCTCCTCCACATCACCATTAAATTGAAATTCTGGAGTTTTTAAATGCTCCACAGTGGGTATTTGATTAGCCATTTGTTGGCATAGAACATCTTCAGGCATATCCAAAAATAGTAGAGCTTGAGCCACCATTTCATTTCTCATATGAACCCAGGCCTTAAAAAATTCAAAAGCTTCTTGCAAACTGAGGAGTTCTGAATTCCTGGCCATAATCTCCAAATGAAAATGCAAAAGCTGAGATTTGCCTTCTACTGAAGGCACAATAAGCGATACCTGGGCTTTGTGGGTTGATACAGCCATGGCACCTTTAAGATTATTATTTAAAAGGCAATCTTGAACTGCAAGTTTTTGGGAATTTTTAAGGCAAAATACTGGTAGATTTGATGAAAATGATTCCCCATTCCATACGAGAGCTTCAATGGAGGTAAAATTGTTGTAATTATATTGCAATAGCAGTATCATGTCATCCCGATAACCTTTTACGGGTATAGGTAGGAACAAATCTACAAAGCCAAAAGATTCATCAAAAACTACAATGGGTTCAAAGCTGCCATCGCGATAAAGAAAAATTCTAGGCTGACTTCCACTCAAGGCCAAATAATTTTTATCAGTTATTCTGAATGCTCTGAGGGAGTGGAAGTTTTCAGTGACAATCAACTCTTTAAAATGAAATTTAAGAGGCTGGTCTATATATTCCTGATGTTTGAAGACATATATTAAGATTTTATTGTTTTGAGGTATGGCCAAAATAACTTCCAAACCAGTTTTGAGTAAAGCTATATCATCACATGGTGTCTCCAAATCTATGCTCTGGGCCAACTTTACATTTTTGGTTTTAATATCGAAATTGAATACATCCACATACGATTCATTGTAGCACAGGAATATATAATCCTCTGAGTTCACAGACAGATGCACCATTTGATTTATATAGTCATTCAAAGTCCACTTGGCAAACAATTCAAACTTTTGATTGACAAAGTGTTTGAACCATAAAACCTGTTTTTCGGTGGCAACGAGAATTATACCCTCTTGACGTTCCTCCTCAAAATTCCAATAGGTGTGGGTTTCCAGGGACTGTATGGTGTAATTGATTTTAATGACACATAGAATTTTATCATGTAGAACAACAAGAACTTCATTCAGGCAACGACCTAGGTAATAATTTTGTTCATTATGACGCAAATGTTTCCATTCTAGAACATTTTCATCCGGCCAATTGAATGAGGCATCTTTTTCGATATGTTTTAACAAAAGTGTATCCTTTGTTCTGTTTTGAATCATTCGTAAATTTTGTAAATTCCTCTCATTTAATTCCTCGAAAACTCTGGAGGATGGAATGACTGTGGGATTTGTTTGAAATGTGGGGGATTCTGTTTTGTCATCTTCTAGCCTAATAGTTGCAGGTTTTTCAGCCTTTGCTCTCACGTATTTGAAGTTATGAAAGTCAGTGCTTTGGCTTGATAGGACTTGGTTTTTGGACTCCTCTACTTTGCCATTTTCTTCCTTATCTTTATTTCTTTGTTCGGACTGCACATCATCGATTTTTTGCCCAACCTCCAAGGCGTTAACACAAAAAGTAAGGGAAACATTCTGCACCAAAAAAAAAAAAAAAAAAAAATTTCTCTAAGACTGTCAATTTAGTAAATTTCTTAACAACTCACATCTACAAAAATACCATTTAACACCAAAATAAACACCAACACAATTTTTTTACGAACATTTGACGACATGTTAACAATTAAGATTGAAATGTCAACCTTTTACTTGATAAATGATAAGCAAACATGCACATTTCCAAATAACGGTATAAATTAGTTATTAACATAGAGCATAGACCATAGACGCAGATTTAAATTCTCATTACTGAAAACAAGATCAGGAGAGAGAGAGAGAGGACTAGAGAGTGGGAGAGATAATCCATTCAAAATACATATTTAAAAAACAAAAAATATTTTATATTATATATTGCAAAATACCTGTAGCAATAATTTCAATTAACAAAATATTGCTTGCAATTTTAATTTTCTCTTTCCCTCCCTTTTTCACCACCCTGTACTGATATCGTATCTCTGTTAAGTCTACCAATCGCTGAGAGTGGGAGAGGAATTTTTAAGTATTCCAGTTAACATAGTGTTTGGTCTGTTAGCATTTTGTCTAACATATTGTTGTACTGTTAACTATACATTTACTGCTTATTGAACACAACTGCTGTTAAAAAACTACATTAAATGGGTTGCCATCACCATTTAATAAAATAGAGTCCCAAGTATATACACATGTGAAAAGAAGAATAGGTGTGAAGTTTCTTTTTTTTTGAACGAGTGTATGGTTTTTATATTTTTAGGTTGTTTATTCCATATTTCAGATTAATTTTCTGCTTTTTAATTAATCTGCTTCATTTTTAAACAGACGTTGAATACAACAGCATTACGTTAAAATTGTTTGACGTAGTCGACGGAAATATTGGAAAAAAAAAATAAAATAAAAAAAACAGCCAAAAATTTTGTTATTTCCCTGTAACCTATAGCCGATACTATACACCAAGCTTTATTAATTTTTTAAAGCAAACATATTTTGTGTATTTAAAAATTAGTTTGGAGTTAAGAAAAGACTAAAAATTTAAATAACGTAAAGTTAAGAAATTCATCGATTTTAATGTGGGCAGTAAAATAGGTATATATGAAAAAAACTTACAAATAATACAGTAATTTGTACATGAGTGTTAGTTTTTTGAATAAACATCAAACCAGGCAGTTAATACCCGGAACATCCACCCTTATTTTTAAGAACAGCTTCAATTCTTTTAGGCATGGATGAAATTGACTTATGCCAAGTCCCTACCAGGAATTTATACCATGCTTTTTGAATATTTTCGCTCAATTGTGTTTTATTGCTAGTAGTTTTGGACCGTTGAGATGACACAACATTTCCAATTTCCTTTGAAATTTCTTTAGAACTGTTGATAGGCGAAGTTACTATACGATTATTCGTAACTAAAGAGGTTTATTTTATTGCGCCGCATCTCTTAATATATAATTTGTTTTGTGTATTTGTTGGTTGAATTTTATTTTAAAAAAAATCGAATTTTAGCATGCAGCACTAAAATGACCACAAGAACACAAATATGAAGTCCGTTTTTGGGGCTCACGACTGCCGCCCTTTTTTGCAAAAAATAAACAAAATCGCACTCAAAGTCTAGTCAAAAAGTGGTTCTGATCCGTGTACTTATCAATGAGTCTATCACTCACATACTAATCATAAAGCTCGTGCGCGGCATGATGAGGTGAGTAACTCTCACAACTCTACTGTTAGCGCCAAGACAATATGACCCAGTCTTAACTCAAAAAGGTCCGCCAATGTGTTGTTATTGTCCAGGACTGCAGTTTCACCCATCGCGTCCATCTCATTAGATTACTTTGTAGTTGGCTAATATGCTGAGTGAAAAACAGGTATATGACTATTATATACCTGCCGTGTAAAGGCTGGTACTACTTTCGCTTTACGCGATTACTTTTTTTTAGGTAATAGAGTAAAAAACAAAAAAAAAACTTGCTTATTTCATTCAGTTGGACATTCCCTCATTACTTACAGTAAAATTTTAATAAAATTCTAATTTTATCATTATTATTTGTGTAGTGTTTCAAAAAAAAAAAAGCAGGTGAAAAACGAACATAATACCAGCCATAGCCCGCACTGGCCAACAGTAGAACATTTTAGTACTGTTCTGAGTATGTTTTTGCAGGACAATTGTTTTAAATCGTCTAAAGATTTGTACAATGTTCGATTTTCTCCGGTGCAATTCTCATGAATAAAACAGGAAATTTTTTGAAAGAAGCTTTTCCTGCAAGTAATCGTCTTTACAAATGGAAATATCTTTAACTAAAGTAGTAACAATTATTGCTTTATGACGTAAATAAGATAAAACTAAAAAAAAAATAAAATAACAAAAAAAGATTAAATTAACATTTTTAAAAATTCATTTAATGTCGGTTTATCGCCTTCCACAACCTTTATGTTAAGATAAACACGGGTTTCAATTGTTTTATTTATTCATCTCAATGCAATTCTCTATTCAATGTTTAACATGCCCAGCAACCTTACACTTTAGCATAGCCTTCAACTAAAAAAGCCGGTCTCATTGGTAAACAATGTTAACTCTCTCCCACTGTCGATGTTTTACTATGAAATCTTAACAGCTGTATGTAGTAACCACACAGTATGTGTCAAAGTAGTCTGGGCTGTCTTGTCAGTTCAATAGGAAACGTCAAAACGTCATTCCACTTTAAAAAAAGGAATTAAGGTATTAAATAGTTTAGAGGTTAGAAGTTTGTCCCAGTTCCTTAGAAGAACGTTCATGGCCAAAACTTTCATTTGCAAAGGCTAGTATTATGTTCGGTTTTCGCGGACGAAATCCCATTTTTGAAAAGGAAATGAATAAAACATGACTTTTTCTAAAAGAATTGTGGTTTTCATGCCAGAAATGTGTTTACAAACTTCAAAATTTCAACCAGATGTACGTCGGCTGATCACCTTTTACAACCTAAAATTCCTTACATCCTTGTTACAAGAATCCAGGTATTAAAATGATTTATTTATTCATCTCAGTGTAATTCTCTACCCTTTAACATACAAAAGCCGGTCTCATGCTAACCATCTCTCTTTCTCGAAATCATAACAGCTGACAGTTCCGCACAAACTGTAAAATGTGGTGGAAAATGCTAAAATGAATTTTTCATTCCTCCATTCCAATTTGGTAGACGGACATTCCGCCATTCCATCCAATTCTAAACAAAGAATTGACAAAGAAAACAGTATACAGTGTTGCCGTTTGGAGCTTTTTCTACCAAATGTTGTCGGATGAATTTATATATTTTAGAATTTGACCGGATGGACGGCCCACATCGATTTAGGTAGATTTACAATGTGATTTGTGTCAACGTGCTTTTTTATAAATAGCATATTTGGATAATAGTATAGTTAGTAAATTTTATATACGTACATCAGAAAAATGTTGAATATTCCTGAAACAGATAACGATTCTTCTTTTAAGAAAGCAATGGTCAGCAAAATTTGCATTTACGATTTAAACTGCTATTACACGGCATGAAAAATTGTTTGTCAAAATTGTCAATTTACATACGATTCATCATTTTTGCTATCACGAATGTATGTTATTTTCGTATGACATTATGTGCAACAATTGTTTAAGTTGTGAGAAAGGTGGTTAAATCATTAATTTGTGAAAATAATTTAACTTGGGCTTACTTTTATTCGACTGACAACAAAAACAGCTAAAAATTTAGCTTCTAAAGTCTTTTTTTTTCATTATTATTTTTTTTATTTATACATTTCATTAATTACATATATCGTAAAGTCTTAGCGCCCATTAGGCTTAAATAAGGGAAGTGACAACTATATAATTTTTTATAATAACAAAAAAAGTATGAACAATAATTTATCGATATTCGCAACATTCAATTCAATATTCGCAACATTTTCTATAACGGCGTCAATAGTTTGTTTACCTGGCATGAGTTTCGTTCATCATTTTCATGTAAACATCCATATCCATATCTCCATATTGCAACGTTCAATATAACTGCTGGCAGTAACGGAAAATATTTGTGAAAAATATTCATTACGCAAACAATTATTACTTTCTGGAGTTTTCCTATATTATTATGAGGCGCGCACATTTTGTTTATTTTTGACAATCGTCAAAATTTGTCAGTGTTAGATCTGTGTAAAAAACAACCCCCTACGTCATCTTTACATCTCACTATAGGAGATTGCTATCATTCGATTTATATTATGAGCGTGTGCTTATAATATAATTTTTTTGGAAATTTCGCAATTCGGCGACTAAGTACCAGAATACCCAAATGTGCCGCTTATTTTTCCATTTTTCCATCCAAGCTGGCAACACCTTTCCTTCATTCCATTCAATTCTTAATTCACCACAAAGTAAATGTAACACTAAACAACAGTTCAGTCATTTCGTTGATTCCGAGTTTTGCAAGTTGCCAAGCAAAGACACGGCCAGTTTTTGTTTTTGAGATTTAAATGAAATAATTAAATTATTTAAATAATGATTTAAAATTTTGAAAAACAATACGTCAAATGTTTGTGAAAAAAGTGAATAAAGAAAATATTGTATTTCTATATATGACATAAAGGGTGGATAAATAAATATAAAAGGAGAGGAGAAAAAAAGATTTGTTATAAGGAATAAAAAAGTAATAATTAAAAAAATTATATATGAATATAGAATTAAAAGGTTTACGAAACATCGAATATAACAGCAGCAAATCCTGCTATAATTGTGGCTAAAATTCCTGGAGTAGTAGGAGTGTGATTAGAAAAGTCCTAAGAAAAAAAATGTGCAACATTTTGAGAGAAATTACGGGCAATATTGCAAATATTGAAAAAACCAAATTCTAAAAATATACCTGTATAATATTTATTTAAAGAAATTATAATAAAATTACGACAAAAAAATCCCCTAAATCCTTAGGGATATTTGCAAAAAAGTGTGTTTGTGTTTTTTATTCAGTGCAGAAAAGGGTGTGTTCCTCGTGCACTGTTTTTAGCTCGCCCAAAGTCAAGGACTTTGTTAATAAATTGATTTTCTTCGCGAGATAAAGAAGATTTCTTCCTTGCTGTTAAAACTTTTGGGAATATATATTCATGTAGCAAATAAAGGTTAGTTTTACAAAAAGATGTTCCTTTAAATTTTCAGCCTACCAAAGAAGTCAAAGTCGCCTTCCTCCCCTTTTTGTTGTGTGCGAGTTGTTCAGTCGCTCCCTTTGCTTTAATACCCTGACCTTTTTTAGTGGCAGCCGCCGAGACTGCTTCTGCTATTTTTGTTTTTAATGTTTCTGGAGTTGCTTAGCAAATATGTACACACATCTTTTGCCTCTACCCCTCTCGGAACGTCAAGGCAGGCATAGAGTGAGCCTGTGGTGCTGATTTGTGTGCGTTCCTGATGTCCCCGTTTGGTTTTGTGGTAGCACATTTGCTAATTTCTTTGTTTTTACTAAATCTGTTGTGCGTTTTTTTAGTTTAGCAAAAACATACACATCTGTATGCCTTCTCTTGTTGCTGTACTGCTTTTTTCCTATTGTTGTTAATTTCCCCTTTTTTAGTTACTTTTTTTCTGCACGTTGTTTATCTTGGCGCGTGCTGTTTGTTTAAGTGTACTCCACTTCTTCAGTTTCGCTGCCCCCTCGTTTAATGCTTTACTGTTTTCTTGCTAAACACCAGTCATAAAAATCTGCAAAAAAATTTTTGTGGTTCGCTCTATTATGGTCGGTTGCTCGGTCATAATAACAAAATCAACATGGTCTGTTGTTGGGGCTGTTGCACATTTTTTCACACCATCCTTTCATTCGCATATACAAACTACAAACTCCAACTACATATTCCTATTTTTGGGCTATTTTTTGAGAAAAATCAATAAATGTATCCGGGAATTGTGTGTCAATTCGATGCTGCTCTGTTAATTTGCCCACTCTAAGCTGCCCCCTTGCGCATGTTCTTGTGCTCACATGTTTTCGACAATGTTGACACAACATGGCTGTTCTCTCTCTCTCTCTCTCTTCTGATGCTCTCATGACAACTCCCTCTCTTTTTACCGCTATCCTTTTGGCAGTTTATCCCATGGTGTAACATCAACAAACCAATGACTGAGCATATTTCTTCATCTGTGCAAGAGAAGTGCGTATCTTAAGTAGTAAGAATGCACTAGGTGGCGATGCTAAGATGGAATTAAATAAAAAACAAAACTTAAAACAAGCCTGGGAATAATTTCCTGTGCATAAAGTAGCAGTGCTTAACGTAATGTTTCAAGAAGTGGTGGGAAAAGTATTCATATTTCATGGGAAAGTTCATTGGGTTACTAAAATTAATGGATGACTTCCGCCAGCTATGAATAAACATCCACGGTCAGGCCTGGCAAACCGCATAATGTATCCATGAGAAATGTATTGTAAACACTGGTTTAATGTTATATCCTGTGCATAATGGAACAAGATCGGCCTATAAACCATATAAGGACAACAATTATTATACTACCAAACGATGGAGATGAACTAAATATAGCCTTGAATTTTTCACACATATTTATACCCAACACCACCACTGTGGCACAGGGTATTATAAATTTGTGCATTTGTTTGCAACGCTAGGAAGGAGAAGAGCTAGACCAATCGATAAGTGTACCAATCATCTTAGAATCACTTCCTGATTCGATTTAGCTATGCCCGTCTGTCTGTCGATGTATTCTTGTAATCAAGGTACAGTTTGAATTTGTTGTACGATTTTCATAATATTTTGCACAAGTCAATTTTGTTGGTCCAATGACGAAAGCTATTGATTTTGGAATAAATCGGTACAGATTAAGATATAGCTCCCATATATATCTTTCATCTGCTTTGCCCTTTTACGGCTATAGAAGCCAGTTTTGGTCCGACCTTAAACAAATTTTGCCTGAACTGTGTTTTTTGTCGTCCCAATATTTTTGGAAAATTTCATCAAAATCGGTTCAGATTTAGATATAGTTCCCATATATATCCTTCATCCCATATGGTCTATTAAGTTTTTAATATCCACACTTTTGGTCCGATCTTTATAAAATTTAGCATGAGATATTTCGTGTAATGTCTTAATACGTGCACAAAATTTCATCCAAATCGAGTTAGATAAAGATATAGCTCCCATATATATCTTTCATACGATTTGACCTATTAAGGCTGTAGAAGCCACAATTTTGGTAAGATCTTTACCAAATTTGGCAAAAATTGCTTTTTTGACGTTCCAATTTGTGTGCAAAATTTTATCAAAATCCGATCAGATTTAGATTTAGCTCCCATATAAATCTTTCATCCGATATGGTCTTTTTAGGACACAATTTTATCCCGATCTATGCCGAATTTTGCACGAGGTGTTTTGTAACACTGCTGCTGGAGCCTCAAAGTTTTGAAATTCTCTTTTTTTTTTTTGCAACTTTAGGGACTTTGACGACTCATACATCAAATTAAAGGCCATTCTCTTTTTAACATTTTACGTTCAATAAAGAAGAACGTAAGTAGTACTGAATTCGAGATAATGAAGCCGATGTCCCTGAAAACGTGCAAATAACCCTTGTGCTGGTAGTCTGTCGTTTTTTTTAATTAAGGTAGACATCGCATTTATTATTCAATCATCACGAAAATTTGCACCAAATTTGCCAAAAAATCGAAATTTTCAAAATTTTGAGGCCCCAGCAGAATATGTTAATATCTTCAAATAAAATCTAAAGAAATGAAACATTGTCGGAGGATGCCATCAAAAAAATCCACATAAATTTTTTCCCCTTGAGATAAAACCACCCTAATGTTGCCTCCTTTCAATTAATTTTTTTTATCTTTAGCTATTTGATTTTCACTACGGCATGAATATCGTCGAGTTTGACCCTTCACTCACCAAACCTTTTCTGGTGTTGTTGCAGTTTTTTGGACCACCGCCGTGGCGTTTAGCAACGCTTCCAGCAACATTACGAGGATTACTAGCATAAGGATTTATAGCGCAATTCACAAACATTTTGTTCACTTTGAGGTGTTTGAGTTCGACAACAATAGCTGCTTACGATTTCTCAGCCACTCTTGAACTTGTTTTCTTTCTTAATAAACTCAGTAGCATAGACTTTTAGCGGTCTATGCAAAATATAATGAGCTCCCAATAAAACAAAATTTTTGTAGCTGTCGTTTTTAGTTTAGCAGATATAACAGAGTTAACTTGGTAACACTTCGTGTAAGCTACATTGTAGATATTCGGACTTGGACACTTTACAAGGTTTGACTTAATGTCATTGATAAAGAGCCTTTCTAGTTCTGTAATATCTAACAATTGTGTAAAACCTATGCTATATCGTCTGGTTATCACAGTAATTAAGTTTTTTTTCCAGCTGTATAGAACAGCATTACAAAACGAATTTTAGTAGAAAAAATGTAACACACCGTAAAATTACTAAATCGCATTAATAAAATGATGACATGGGAGTGATAATATCCTTAACTAAAAATATACCAAGCTATACAATTTTCCTATACAGTTTCCTACAGCAACTTTAATAATCTTTTGAAGGTCAATTGTCCTAAAAAGCAAAAACAAAAACTATTACACAAAGCTTAAGTACAATAATTTGTTAAGTGCCAAAAAGTACTTAGACATTTATATGATGTTCAAAAGGATACTTTAGGACATATGCCATACAAAATATGTGTTTGGTAAACAAACATGATAATGTTGTACTGCTGCTGTTGTTGCTTCTTAAGGGACGTTGATGGCTTATGGTTTAAATTTGGTGGTTTTGCAGCTGTGTAGAGGACACCAAGTGTTCTTATCTCTCTGAGATCTCACCCACAGAAACTCAATGATAATCTTGTAGCATGCAGTGTGTATTAAGTATGTGCAAGTGTGCAGCTTGTTTGGGGTGGATAATGATGATAATAATATTTGTGTGTGTGTGTGTGTAATATATTCCATTTTTCCTTTACTGGTTTAGATTTAATGCTATTATTGTTGACTAGAATAATTAATGTCATTTCACAGTATGCATAAAATGCATTCATTGGGTATCAGAGACAGTGGTGGACAAAAGTGGGGGGACAAATGAAAATGCAAAATATATAAAAAAAAAATTGACTAGAAAATAAATTATGTTCGCTTGATTTTTGTCCTAATTTTAAATGAAACCCTCCTGATGGGCCCATAATAATCTACTATATTTTCTAAAGGGATATTATTTTAGGTATTATTTAGCACATTTTTTTTAAACCCTGGCAAACCCACATAAATCCCATGAACGTACCGGATTGACCAGATGGACTCCTTCATAGGCAAGGCTGCCGGTGTACGGTGCGTACAACACACTGCTGCAACAATAACAATAACTATTTTTTTGTACATACACCAATGCATTAACCAAAATGTATATATAATTACGTACGATTTACGGTACCAAATCTTAAAGATTTTCCACATTTGGTACTATTTTTCGATATTATTTTTGTATGATTTTCGATATATTTTTACATTCAAATGCATTTTTTCAAGTTGTTTCTTTCCTTTTTACGTCTAGGTCTATAATGGGGTCTAATTTTTGGTACTATTTTTTGTACTACATAACCAATCCGTTTTTCAATTCTTATGTCGTTTGGAACAAATTTTTGGGAAATTTCTGGTGTTTGTCGTTTAAAATTTTTTGAATGGCGTATTATTTTTGGTACCATTTCGTATGATTTGCGGAACAGAAACAATTTATAATTTTGTAATTTTTTATATCATTGCAATAAAATTTTTTATATCTATTATACATTTTCTGGGGGGTATTATTTTTGATAACATTTCGTAAAATTTTTGGTCCGTTTTACAACATAGGTATTATATGTCGCAAAAATTTGTTTGGCCTTTATACAAACTTCAAATGTTTTTCATTTAATAATTCATACGATGTCCCTGATCCATAGTGGAATGTTCAAGGGTAAAATTTGCAAAAAATTTGCATTTATATGTTGTGGTTTTAATTTTGGTACCATTTCGTACTATTTGTGGTACATACTCAAATAACTAACATAACAAATACTTAATACTCGGGAGCCACAGTGTTGCCACCATTACCAATTACCACTGGCGAGAACACCTTAAAACATTTTTCAACGGTGGTTATCCCCTCACTAAATACTGGCAACATTTGTGAGTATTTCAGCCATGTACAACTTCTCAACAAAGAGGTGTCCTTATCATTGAGCTTAAATTCGAATTGGGCAGAACTTAATTGAGGAGTTAGTTTCCCTCTAATTTGTTCCAGAATTGCATGTTTTGGGAAACACTAAAACACATTGTACTCAAATAATTGATTTTTTATATAATTTGGTAAGATTTTTGCTATCAAAGTTTTATCATTTACTACATTTTCCGATGAGGTACTATTTTTGGTACTATTTCGTACGATTTTTAATGCTACATCGAACCCTTTTTGGTATTGCTTCATGCGATTTTGATTGTTATAGCATTTTGAACGATTTTGGTATCAAAGATTTACGATTTACTAAATTATGTACTATTTTTCAAAGCCAATGTTTTTTTTTTGGTATAAATCGCAAATTTGCCCATAAACATTTTTTTTTTTTTTTTTTTTTTTTTTTTTTTTTTTTTATTAGTCTATAGATATTATAATCCTTACAGACTAGACTATATACAATATATACAAACTAAGCTTAATAATTACGAATTCAGCAAAATAATAATCTTTTTCTTTAAAGAGTATTTGTTTTCGCACAGATCTATATTATTGTAAAATTTATTAAATTCAACACATAAACGCCTAAATGGGTCATTGTTCGCAAAATTCGTACGGTAGTATTCAACATGAAGAAGACATTCCGTTAAGCAAACTGTCGCCCGTCCGTCGAAATTACGATTGCGGTCGAACGCATAAAGCTATCCACTTGTAACACTGCACAGATACTAAATATTGATGTAGGTCGTTAGGGATTGCAAATGGACCATATCGGTTTAGATTTAGATATAGCTCCCATATAAACCGGTTTCCCGATTTGATTTCTTGAGCCCTTACAAGCCGCAATTTTTGTCCGATTTGGCTGAAATTGAGCATGTAGTGTTGTTGTTGTGACTTTCAACAACTGTGCCAAGGTCGGTCGAAATCGGTCTATAAGCTAATATAGCTCCAATAAAAACCGATCTCCAGATTTGATTTCTTGAGTCCTTACAAGCAGCAATTTTTGTCCGATTTGGCTGAAATTTTGCATGTAGTATTCTGTTACGACTTCCAACAACTGGTCCTAGTACGGTCTGAATCATTACGTACGATTTTCGGTACATACTTTCATTACTAATTTTTTTTTTTACACAATATTGTACGATTTTTGGCACTAATGCTTTACCATTTATTAAATTTTTCATTAGGATTATTTAGTATAAATTTGGTAAACATATTATAAAATTTTCTTAGCATTAAATGATAAAGATCGCCAATTCCTTCCCATTTTTCACTACGTGCAATTTTCTCTTACACTGTATTTTGACGCTATCTAAAGAAATCCAATCAACTGTTTCTTAGAGAAGAATTCTCTTCCCTGTCATTAGTCCCTAGTGGGCTTTCAATTGTTCTCGAGACATGCTGACACACGGCTGCATTGAACATCGCTCGCCAGTGATAATTTTTTCAGTCTGTGGTGTTTTTTTTAGGCTTGGAGAAAAGGAATCCAGCTGAGAAATGGTAAGTGAGTGCATTCCTGCAACCACCCTTATGTTGTGACATTGCTTGCGCAACGAATATAGGTTTGGCACTGACAAGAGCAGTGCTATTGCAAGAATGTTGGTTTGTGTTTTTAGAAATGACAGACAATAACATAACATGAAAGAAAATTAAACAACAATAAAAAAACAAGGAGAGCATTTTTTTGACATTTTTAAAATTTTTGTGTGTTTTTGTGAAACAAGGGGGGGGGGGGGGGGGGGGGTATATTTAAGGGGTTTCAACCAAATAGGTTATTGAGCATAAATCAAACAAACCAATAATGATATTATTTGAAAACAATGAAGCCACATGGCTGCAGGAGGGGCAACAGAAAGAGGACAAAAATAAAAGAAAAAAATATGTTGAAAGTAGCTTGAGTGCATATGGGGTGTTAAATAATTAATTAAACCCTTTTGTAAAACTAAACTCAAAAAAAGACCATAATATATGAAAATATTCCACTTTTAACCCAACAACATCCCTCATTCAACACCCACCATTATCCCTCCAGCCATAATATGACTCATATGGTTTTTTTTCTCAAATTTAAAAAAATTTTAATCCCTATCCCAAGTGAGTCATTGGGTTATGGCATATCTCCATATGCTGTTGACACCCTGTATTTTTTCTTTGGAATTTTAACAGCCGCCAACTTCCATTTTAGTGATAATTTTGGTTTTGCTTTTTGCAATGCTTAACTCAAAGTATACATAATTAATGGTTTTCTTGACATTGAATCACTTTTTTGCAGTTCCGCTTATTTGGGGTTTCTTTATTTCCCAATATGTAAAGAACACAATGAATGTCGTTTTTTTAGTTCTTTTTTTTAATATTGCGTATGCGTTTTTCTGCAATCTTTAAACATATATCATGATGTCCACCAACACGGCAACACTTCTCAATAACATATTACAAAAGCCTTTTTGGAGCCCCACTAAGGTCCCTCACCTCAGGCTGTTTCTGGCGAGTGAGCCTAAACCTCCAAACATAATTTTCATTCATAGCCATAAAACTCGATTACCTTGTCACAACATTAATACGAGCGTATGAGTGTTTTTCGTGTATTGTAAGAAGTATGTTTTCTACACACTTTTTACAACATCGATTGGTCAACAGTAGGCGCTAAGTTAGAAAATTAGAAAAAAATTCTTTAAATGTCCTTAAGGGAGAAACTTTTCGGTTAGCATGTCATTATCATTAGCATTACTAAATAATGAAAACTCATTATCTAAGTCATTACATGGGCCATAATAACCCAAAGAAGTGAAAATGAATTAGATGCGGAAAAAATTGCTGTCAGTAGCCTTGATGATGTTTACAAATGCTAATTAGGTACTTATCGATAAGTCATTATTTATAAACTGCAAGAAAATCCCAGCAACAAGAGAAGGAACAGTAATGCACATAAATAAAAAGAATGGAAAAAGTTGAATCTTACAATCTGTACAAAGAATTTGTGAACGACAATTTTTCCATAGAACAAATGATGTCCGTGAAGATAAAGTTAACTTTGACTAGCAGAGACACAAACCCATTCAATTAGCAGCACTCTATTAGGAGCTAAGCAGAGTTATGCTAACAATTTAACAGAAGAGATCTAAAAATCGAGAAAAATAATGATAAAAATTCAGAAGAAACAACAAAAATAGCATAAAAGGACAACAAATATTTCGAATATTGTAAAGAATTAAGTAACAAAGTGAAAAGGACATTACGGACAGATCCACAACACTACAAAGTCCAAAGCCAAAAGTGCAAAAACTGGGGCATGCGGGGTACCACTTATAGTGAAGGACAACTTATAGTGAATAAATCTGCCTAGGATCTTAATCAAAAAGCAAATAAAAATTGCAAATTTTGCCCATGAACATTCCACTAAGGAACAGGGGCAAACTTCTCACATATCAATGAGTGCAGTCCGATTTAAGCTCAATGATAAAGGGCCCCCTTTTTATAGCCGAGTCCGAACGGCGTACCGCAGTGCGACACCTGTTTGGAGAGAAGTTTTACATGGCATAGTACTTCACAAATGTTGTCAGCATTAGGGGGGAAAACCACCGCTGACAATTTTTTTCTGATGGTCTCGCCAGGATTCGAACTCAGGCATTCAGCGTCATAAGCGGACATGCTAAACTCTGCGCTACGCCACCTCCAATCAAATCAAAAAGTAGAATATTCAAAAAGGCCACAGAATGGCACAGTGCCAATTATCTGAAATATTCTGCTTTTTGATTCATATCCTAGTCATCGACAGCTTCCTTCATTATAAGTGGGTACATCGCATCCCTCTTAGATTTTGCACAGTAGGCCATTCAATTAATTCTAACTTAAACTTTAAAAATTTAATTGAAAATAAAAATATTTTCAATTAAAAAATTAATTGAATCAATTATTTTTTGTTTGAATCCGGAGTTCTTTTTCAATTACGATCGTAATCGGACAACTTCAGTCTGACCGAAAAATTTTCTAAAGAAAACTTGTCTGACCGAAAAATTTTCTAAAGAAAACTTGTCTGACCGAAAAATTTTCTAAAGAAAACTTGTCTGACCGAAAAATTTTCTAAAGAAATCTTGTCTGACCGAAAAATTTTCTAAAGAAAACTTGTCTGACCGAAAAATTTTCTAAAGAAAACTTGTCTGACCGAAAAATTTTCTAAAGAAAACTTGTCTGACCGAAAAATTTTCTAAAGAAAACTTGTCTGACCGAAAAATTTTCTAAAGAAAACTTATCTGACCGAAAAATTTTCTAAAGAAAACTTGTCTGACCGAAAAATTTTCTAAAGAAAACTTGTCTGACCGAAAAATTTTCTAAAGAAAACTTGTCTGACCGAAAAATTTTCTAAAGAAAACTTGTCTGACCGAAAAATTTTCTAAAGAAAACTTGTCTGACCGAAAAATTTTCTAAAGAAAACTTGTCTGACCGAAAAATTTTCTAAAGAAAACTTGTCTGACCGAAAAATTTTCTAAAGAAAACTTGTCTGACCGAAAAATTTTCTAAAGAAAACTTGTCTGACCGAAAAATTTTCTAAAGAAAACTTGTCTGACCGAAAAATTTTCTAAAGAAAACTTGTCTGACCGAAAAATTTTCTAAAGAAAACTTGTCTGACCGAAAAATTTTCTAAAGAAAACTTGTCTGACCGAAAAATTTTCTAAAGAAAACTTGTCTGACCGAAAAATTTTCTAAAGAAAACTTGTCTGACCGAAAAATTTTCTAAAGAAAACTTGTCTGACCGAAAAATTTTCTAAAGAAAACTTGTCTGACCGAAAAATTTTCTAAAGAAAACTTGTCTGACCGAAAAATTTTCTAAAGAAAACTTGTCTGACCGAAAAATTTTCTAAAGAAAACTTGTCTGACCGAAAAATTTTCTAAAGAAAACTTGTCTGACCGAAAAATTTTCTAAAGAAAACTTGTCTGACCGAAAAATTTTCTAAAGAAAACTTGTCTGACCGAAAAATTTTCTAAAGAAAACTTGTCTGACCGAAAAATTTTCTAAAGAAAACTTGTCTGACCGAAAAATTTTCTATAGAAAACTTGTCTGACCGAAAATTTTTCTATAGAAAACTTGTCTGACCGAAAATTTTTCTATAGAAAACTTGTCTGACCGAAAATTTTTCTATAGAAAACTTGTCTGACCGAAAATTTTTCTATAGAAAACTTGTCTGACCGAAAATTTTTCTATAGAAAACTTGTCTGACCGAAAATTTTTCTATAGAAAACTTGTCTGACCGAAAATTTTTCTATAGAAAACTTGTCTGACCGAAAATTTTTCTATAGAAAACTTGTCTGACCGAAAATTTTTCTATAGAAAACTTGTCTGACCGAAAATTTTTCTATAGAAAACTTGTCTGACCGAAAATTTTTCTATAGAAAACTTGTCTGACCGAAAATTTTTCTATAGAAAACTTGTCTGACCGAAAATTTTTCTATAGAAAACTTGTCTGACCGAAAATTTTTCTATAGAAATGTTCTCTGTACGTCAGTTTCTTTTATAGAAATTTTATCGGTAGAAAATCCATAGATTCGTATAGAAAATTTATCTGACCGACAATTACTTTAGAGAAAACTTGTCTAATTTACGATTTTTCTATATAAATTGTGTATTACCGAAAAATTTTTTATAGAATATTTTATTCACCGAAAAATACTCCAAAGAGAATTAGGCTGTAGTATCTATAGAAATATTGTCGCTCTTATGTATTTTTTTTTTAATTTCAAAATATTTTCCTCTGTTCAGTTCAAGTTAAGGCACTTTTTAAAAAGCTTTCGAAGAACTTTTATCGAAAATATCTCCTACTGTTCACCTCACTGAGTTCCTCAGCACATCTGCATACCTAATGTCTGCAGCTTTTTTAAGACTTGACTTGAATTTTGTCTGGGAGTCAAAATTGAAATGAGTGGCTATGAGTAGTGCTTTGGAACACTCCAAGTTCTGTCTAGGCACACTTACATATATATGAGAGATGTTGAAAACCGGTAACCTTAAAGCGCCAGTCAATGGCCACGAGGCTGAGGCTAAATGCAAAAGTTTTGTTTGCGGCAAAAGACAAAAAAATAAAAAAAATAAATAAAAAACAAAAACCTTTTTCTCATTCTCTTCACTCAGTCCTTTCTTAAGACAGGCGCGTGCTTAGTGCTTTTGTTAGCTGATGTCTGTTCGCATGCGGTTGGAGGATTTCTTTTTCTTTTTTAATTTTTGAAGAGCTTGCTTTACGAGTTCCCTTGCTATGGTGTTGTATGGCTTGGTGATTATGTGGCAAAGATTAGCAGGCAATAGAGAGAAAAATATCCTACCTCGGGTGTATAAATGACGCATTCTAAACACAAAAACCAGTTAAAGTGGTGAACGCATAGCAACCCACACATTTTACTTTTTAGTTATGCGACTCATGCTCCTATATTAAAATTAAAAAAAAAGTTTAATTTTTTCATACAGACAGGAGTTTTAATATGGAAGACAAGCCTTCCCCATTGGAGATTCATATGATATGGCAAAGTTCAGTTGTTTGGCTTGAAAGATTTATGACTATGCATCTATGATGAATAGGCGAATTAACCCACAAAAAATGAACTATATAATCAAAATATTTGACTTTATTGTTTGGCAACTCAAACTTTTGCCTTGCTTGATCATTTAGTTGTTAATGAACAAATCTCTGTCTCCATTTGAGGTGCTATTATAATTTAGCAAATGAACTAGTTTATGAAAAGACAAATGAGTGCAGTTTTTTAAATTATTGGTTTTCCCAAATGACTTTTTGTATTTTTGTCACCTTGAAATTATGTTCAAAACAATACTTGAGCTTTGTGAGTTATATTATCAATTGCCTTCGAATAATTAATAAAACAAAAAAATAAAAAATAAAATTGTCTCAGCTCAAATTTTAATATTTTCTTCTAAATTTTCTATACAAAATTATTCCTCGACATTTGTTTTTATAGAAAACTAGCTGGACAGGGCCCGCTCCGCTGCCCCACCCATCTCCGTCTCTCCGCCCATTAAAGTTTGGATGTTAGATCTACTTCATTCTGTTGGTTTTGGTGGTGGATTGGAAAGCCAAACTCTTTGCCCCGAAAGTCAGATTCATACATTACTCTCAAAAACCTAATTTGAGCTAGATATTGCTATAGTCGATATATATGTGTGGGTTAGGGGGAGTTTATGAGATAAGCCGACCCTGAAAAATTGGCCATAAAACAGATATCAGATTTGAGCTCCAAACATGGCCAGTTTGAAGGGAGTCCCTGATTTAATATCAGCATCGTTCAAGAGCACGATTTTGTTGAACGGCAGGACGTGACCCAGATACTTGAATTCCTATATCAACATAAGGTTCGAACTCTACTGAAATAGGCCTTTCTACTAATTCACATATTATCCCGCTTCAAATACATGTCCTATTGAAGGGTATATAGTGGGTGGGTCGGTCCCCGAATCTGTCCCAATGTGTCTTCCACATTTTTTCTAGTTTATGTCTTCGACATATCACATTTTCTATAGAAAATGTGTCTTCGACATTTTTTCTATAGAAAATGTGTCTTCGACATTTTTTCTATAGAAAATGTGTCTTCGACATTTTTTCTATAGAAAATGTGTCTTCGACATTTTTTCTATAGAAAATGTGTCTTCGACATTTTTTCTATAGAAAATGTGTCTTCGACATTTTTTCTATAGAAAATGTGTCTTCGACATTTTTTCTATAGAAAATGTGTCTTCGACATTTTTTCTATAGAAAATGTGTCTTCGACATTTTTTCTATAGAAAATGTGTCTTCGACATTTTTTCTATAGAAAATGTGTCTTCGACATTTTTTCTATAGAAAATGTGTCTTCGACATTTTTTCTATAGAAAATGTGTCTTCGACATTTTTTCTATAGAAAATGTGTCTTCGACATTTTTTCTATAGAAAATGTGTCTTCGACATTTTTTCTATAGAAAATGTGTCTTCGACATTTTTTCTATAGAAAATGTGTCTTCGACATTTTTTCTATAGAAAATGTGTCTTTGACATTTTTTCTATAGAAAATGTGTCTTCGACATTTTTTCTATAGAAAATGTGTCTTCGACATTTTTTCTATAGAAAATGTGTCTTCGACATTTTTTCTATAGAAAATGTGTCTTCGACATTTTTTCTATAGAAAATGTGTCTTCGACATTTTTTCTATAGAAAATGTGTCTTCGACATTTTTTCTATAGAAAATGTGTCTTCGACATTTTTTCTATAGAAAATGTGTCTTCGACATTTTTTCTATAGAAAATGTGTCTTCGACATTTTTTCTATAGAAAATGTGTCTTCGACATTTTTTCTATAGAAAATGTGTCTTCGACATTTTTTCTATAGAAAATGTGTCTTCGACATTTTTTCTATAGAAAATGTGTCTTCGACATTTTTTCTATAGAAAATGTGTCTTCGACATTTTTTCTATAGAAAATGTGTCTTCGACATTTTTTCTATAGAAAATGTGTCTTCGACATTTTTTCTATAGAAAATGTGTCTTCGACATTTTTTCTATAGAAAATGTGTCTTCGACATTTTTTCTATAGAAAATGTGTCTTCGACATTTTTTCTATAGAAAATGTGTCTTCGACATTTTTTCTATAGAAAATGTGTCTTCGACATTTTTTCTATAGAAAATGTGTCTTCGACATTTTTTCTATAGAAAATGTGTCTTCGACATTTTTTCTATAGAAAATGTGTCTTCGACATTTTTTCTATAGAAAATGTGTCTTCGACATTTTTTCTATAGAAAATGTGTCTTCGACATTTTTTCTATAGAAAATGTGTCTTCGACATTTTTCTATAGAAAATGTGTCTTCGACATTTTTTCTATAGAAAATGTGTCTTCGACATTTTTTCTGTAGAAAATGTGTCTTCGACATTTTTTCTATAGAATGTGTCTTCGACATTTTTTCTATAGAAAATGTGTCTTCGACATTTTTTCTATAGAAAATGTGTCTTCGACATTTTTTCTATAGAAAATGTGTCTTCGACATTTTTTCTATAGAAAATGTGTCTTCGACATTTTTTCTATAGAAAATGTGTCTTCGACATTTTTTCTATAGAAAATGTGTCTTCGACATTTTTTCTATAGAAAATGTGTCTTCGACATTTTTTCTATAGAAAATGTGTCTTCGACATTTTTTCTATAGAAAATGTGTCTTCGACATTTTTTCTATAGAAAATGTGTCTTCGACATTTTTTCTATAGAAAATGTGTCTTCGACATTTTTTCTATAGAAAATGTGTCTTCGACATTTTTTCTATAGAAAATGTGTCTTCGACATTTTTTCTATAGAAAATGTGTCTTCGACATTTTTTCTATAGAAAATGTGTCTTCGACATTTTTTCTATAGAAAATGTGTCTTCGACATTTTTTCTATAGAAAATGTGTCTTCGACATTTTTTCTATAGAAAATGTGTCTTCGACATTTTTTCTATAGAAAATGTGTCTTCGACATTTTTTCTATAGAAAATGTGTCTTCGACATTTTTTCTATAGAAAATGTGTCTTCGACATTTTTTCTATAGAAAATGTGTCTTCGACATTTTTTCTATAGAAAATGTGTCTTCGACATTTTTTCTATAGAAAATGTGTCTTCGACATTTTTTCTATAGAAAATGTGTCTTCGACATTTTTTCTATAGAAAATGTGTCTTCGACATGTGTCTTCGACATTTTTTCTATAGAAAATGTGTCTTCGACATTTTTTCTATAGAAAATGTGTCTTCGACATTTTTTCTATAGAAAATGTGTCTTCGACATTTTTTCTATAGAAAATGTGTCTTCGACATTTTTTCTATAGAAAATGTGTCTTCGACATTTTTTCTATAGAAAATGTGTCTTCGACATTTTTTCTATAGAAAATGTGTCTTCGACATTTTTTCTATAGAAAATGTGTCTTCGACATTTTTTCTATAGAAAATGTGTCTTCGACATTTTTTTTATAGAAAATGTGTCTTCGACATTTTTTCTATAGAAAATGTGTCTTCGACATTTTTTCTATAGAAAATGTGTCTTCGACATTTTTTCTATAGAAAATGTGTCTTCGACATTTTTTCTATAGAAAATGTGTCTTCGACATTTTTTCTATAGAAAATGTGTCTTCGACATTTTTTCTATAGAAAATGTGTCTTCGACATTTTTTCTATAGAAAATGTGTCTTCGACATTTTTTCTATAGAAAATGTGTCTTCGACATTTTTTCTATAGAAAATGTGTCTTCGACATTTTTTCTATAGAAAATGTGTCTTCGACATTTTTTCTATAGAAAATGTGTCTTCAACATTTTTTCTAGAATTTTTTTTTTTTCAAAACTTTTTTTTACAGAAAATTTGTCTCACCGACAATTTTTTCATAGAAATTTTTAAACTGTGTTTGTATATTTCACTTCCTATTGCTCTAATTTATGGTAAAACCATCATCAAAATCATATCTCCCACATAGTTTTTACTTGGCAAGTCTTCCGTAGGCTAAGTGAAGCCATGTTGAGTTCATCGTGTTGCATTGAATCTCTATACAAGTTTCAAAGTTTCTAAAAACGAAGCTACAGCGACATAAGTCATAAAAGATTCAGATTTCATAATATCACTTCAACATCATACAAAAAGCTATTGAGAGAAGAAATCCAATCTCATAAAGAAAATCTTCTTCATTGGCTTAAGACACAAATTGAACGAACATGTGTTTCTTTTCTGGGGTTACTTTTTTGGTTTGTATTTAAAGATTGTTGGTAATAATCTTTTTCTTGTAGTTGTGTTTGTGTTGTTTTTGCTTTGTCTGTCAACATTTCCTTATATCTAAATCTTTTGGTGCAGAGGCAATTTGTTTGTTTGCTTGCATGTTTATAATCTTTGTTTAGTGATGATGGGTCTTCGTCTTCATATGTTTTTTGCGAAATTTGCATAAATTTTTGCTTTGTAACATGACTGCCTTTATCTAGATACATATGAGTGCAAACAAAAATGCTATACAGTAGATAAGAAAAGTTTATGTTATATGGGGTTATATAAAGTAAGTTTTTGTAAATAGGAAAAAATTGAGGGAACAGTTTTTGTTTTAAGTAACTGGTGTCTATATTATGCAAAAAGTTTGAAGGTGGAAATATGCAAAGAGTCTAGTAGGATGGTTTCATCACATATTAGCGCAGAGAATAAATTTGTATAGCTTTTAAGATATGTTTGAAAACTTTAACTTTTTTTAAAGTATGAATATTCAGAAATTTACAAAAATATCGCCAAACCAAATTATACTTTAACTGAAATATTTTCCACATGTCTTGCGCTAAATTTATTCGGTGTTGAAATGATTCATACAATTGTATATCATCCGGCTGCAAACCATGGGTTAATCTGTTTCTATTAGAAATAGAAAACAAAAAACCCCTTTTTCAAGTTAGGTAGAAAAATAGAATTTTTTTGTTTGTAATAGCATTTGACTGGTTTCCTAAATCGCGAATTCGTTTGGTTCCACCCAAACTCGTCAGTAGGAGATGTCAAAAATAATTTTCACAAAATTTTCTTATAATTGGGAATTTCTTAAAAATTTGCTTAAATTTATAATTTTAACGAATTTTTTTGAAAAAGTTGCTAGGAATTTCGTTAACTTTTTTATTATAAATTTATTTTTTAGTTTTTTTTTAAATATTTTTTTTTTTTTTAGTTTTTTTACTTTTTTTTTTTTAATATTTTTCTGTTAAAAATAAAGTTTTGTAGTTATATATATTTGTATAAAAACTTCCCTGTTGAACTAAATAAAAAAAATTCAATATTATAAAAAAATAAAAATGGATTTTAAATTAAAAATAAGCTTACAAAATTAATTTTTCTTTTTAACATTTTTAATTTTTTTTTTCAAATTTTTACTAGTTTGACTTAATCTTTCACATACCTCAATTTAGTGCTGGAAACTTTTGTTAACTACTTTTTTTTGTTAGTGTTGGATAAATTTGTGTTTGAAATTGTATAAAGCTTATAGCTAAAGGTGTATTATAACCGTTTTTCTCTGGGGTATCATGGATAATTGCTTTTATTAATAAGACATACAGTTACATAATAATGATGTTACAAGCGCCTTGCAAAATAATAACAAAAACATGCATACAAAAAATTAAAATATGAGAACCTTTTTTGGAATACAAAAATAATAGGGGGTCTTCGTGATTAATGTAATGAGATGATGACAATGATGCAGCAAATGACATATTGTCTCATTTATTTTGTTTGTTAATAAACTGGAGAATTAATGTCAAAGATGTTATTAATAAATTGTATTGCATATAGCCGTAGGGGTGAAATGATAGTATTTGCCAAATTCAGTCCACACATGTCAGTGAGTCAGGGATTAAAATGAAAAGCTCTAAATTTGCATCAACACAATCAAGAAGATAAATTAAAAAAAAATGTAATAAAGCATAATAAGATATGGTGGTTTTATCTTCGTTAACTGTCAGATCGATTATAGCATATTCCTATTTAATTCTCCACTTTGGTAATCGCTTTGATCTACCCATGAGGTCAATATAACAATACAAGCGAGCCCAATGTAAGGTTTGTTGAATAGTATACTTTATCTTTTTATACCCTACACCACTACTGTGGTACAGGGTATTATAAATTAGTGCATTCGTTGTTACACCCAGAAGGAAGAGAGATAGACCCATTGATAAGTATACCGATAGACTCAGAGTAACTTTTTGATTCGATTTAGCCATGTCCGTCTTATCCATGTTAATTTGTGTACAAACTATAGGTCGCAGTTTTCATCCGATCGTCTTCAAATTTGGTACAGTCATGTTTTCTGGCCTAGAGATGAAGCCTATTAAAATTGGAAAAAATCGGATCAGATTTGGATCTAACTCCCATATATATGTTCGTCCGATTTGCAGTAATAATGCAATAAACTGGTCATTTGTTAACCGATTTTCTTGAAATTTGGTAGGAAGGATTTTCTCTTGACTCTCGACATTACTGGGTATGTCATAGAAATCGGTTCAGATTTAGATATAATTGCCATATATGTATATCGCCCGATTTTCACTTCAAAAGCCATTGCAAGCGCATTTATTAACCAATCTTGCCAACGCCTTCCCCGATGACTATCACAATATTTGAGAAGTTTGCTCAAAATCGGTTCAGATGGGGTATAGCTCCCGTATATATTTTCGTCCGATTTTGAGAAATATTGCAATAAAATGCTCATTCGTTAACGGATTCTCTCGTAATTTGGCATGAGGGATAGTACACTTCTCGCTATACTCAGACCAGTATGAATTATTGTTGGTGCCATTGCCTTCAGGCAGCATCTGTATCAATGTATATGCCAAAAATTTGCCTATGAACATTCCATTAAGGAACAGGGGCTAGAGAAGAGTTTTTTATGGAAAATAGGTTTTGTAGAAGTTTTCTTTAAAATTTTGTATAAAAAATTTTGTCAATATTTATTTTATTTTAAATACTAGCTGAACCCGCTTAATGCATAGAAAACGAACCAAACATTTTATAGAAAACGAACCGGGCCCGCTCCTGGCCAGCGCCTTTTTTAACGTTATTATACCTTTTATTTAAGCCCTATTTTGTAATGGACGACATAAAAGTCCGGTTTTGGTAGAGTTTTAAGATGGGGACATTTCGCCCCGAATGTGTGTTATTGAAGGTCTGTTCTACTCCCTTATACTTTTCTTTCCGGTTTGGTGTATTTTGGGAGTGGGGTGTTTATCCAGGTGTTCGTGTTATACTCTCAAATACTTTTTATATGAGCCCCATATTACGATAGTCGGTAAATAAATCCTGTTTCATTTGAGCCCTATATTGTTGTGATTTGTCTATATATCCATTTGTGGATCAAATAACCTATTTCAGGTGATTTAAGGAGGTTAAGCGTTACCTAGAAACATTAAGGTAATTTTCCTAATCTACTCCCAAATTGCCATCGTTTGAGTCCCAAATAGAAATGGTTGGCTAATATGCCCATTTGGGGGTGGGGTAACCACCCATTACATGGACTTAATTTTTTACCATATTTGTAATCTCCTCCCGAATGGCTTTCATTGGAGTCCCATATTTAAATGAACGTCCAATATGTCTGTTTGGGGGAGTTTTAGGGTTAGGGCGGCCCGCTGTGTACTTTGACTCAAATTTGAAGACCAGATTTGTATTCTACTCTCCATTAGATTTCATTTGATACCCATATTGTTCTGATCGGTCCACTTTTGATTTTGAGTGGTGTTTTTGGGGTAAGGGGGAGGTTGTGCCCACCTTCCGATATCGAAAAATGAAACAGCCTATGTTTCCTTACAGACCAACCTACACAATTTGTGAAAATTTCGATAACATCGGTTCTGCCGTTGTGAGTCCATATGGAACAAACAAACCGAGTCCCATACAGTCGTGATTGACCAATATGCCCATTTGGGGGTTTTGGGGGGTGGGATGACCCCCTATACATCGACCTGAAATTGTGTGCCAAATTCGTAAACTACTTCCGAATTTGAGCTCCATTTTGATTGGACATTCAATTTGCGTGCTTTTAAAAGTTTTGGTATTAGGGCAACTTCCTGGGTACTTGGACCCAATTTTTAATACCATATTCGTATTCTTCTCTTCAATAGCTGATATCTATATTGTCCTTATTGGTTCACTTTTGATTTTGGGTAACGGTATCAACATCATATCAAAAGGCCTATTCCTTCTACCTGGCCATATTTGTAATCTACTCCGGAATACCTTTCATTTGAGTCCCATATTGTCATGCTCGTCCAAAAAACCTGTTATTGGGAGCTTTCGTGATTGGGGCGGCCCAGTTACTTGGATCCAATTTTTAACAGAAATTCATACTCTACTTCTAAATACCTTTCATTTGAGTCCCATATTGTCCTGATCGGCTCACTTTTATTTTTGGGGTAAAGAGGAGGGCCCGCCCCCATTTCCAATATCAAAAAATTATATATGTTTCCTTCCAGACCAACCCACACCATCTATTAAAATTTCAAGGTAATCGGTTCAGCCGTTTTTGAGTCTATACGGAACAAACAAACACAAATTGAATTTTATATATAAGATTTTTTTTACATAAATTTTAACGAAATTTATTAATAATTTCATTCCTAAGATTTTAGATTTAATTTACTTTTTAATATTTTCAGAATTTAATTCTGTAAAAAAAATCACAAAAATTTAATATAATGAAAAAAGTTTAGTGTTTTTTTTAGAATTAAATTGTAAAAAAAAATGACAAAAAATTTAAAGGAAATATTGAAAGAAAACTTTATTTTTGGTACAAAAATAAAATGTTATTGAATTTTAATAAAAAAACATAATTTTTCTTCATATTTATACAATTATCTTATATTTGTACGTGTCATCTAATCATCTACCTTTTTTAATAAAAGATGAATAAGATTATGGCGATGATTGACAATTTAATAGTATGAAATATCATTTGCAGCGCATGTTACTGGGTTGATAGTGCTTCATCAGACAATGAGAATAAAATAAAAACTCTTCTGGTTTTATTGATATGGAAATAAATCCGGTATTTTACTGTTTATGGAAATGATTTATTCGGATTTTTTTTACTTTTGTTTGTATATAATAGTAATTATTTAAAAAATTATCATCACAATACCATATTTTAGTTTAATTTAAAAAAATCACACGTTTGTCATTTAGCCCACAATTTTACCAAATGACCTTTGGGAGTGCTGCTGTACCAGCGTTTATCTTTTTTTTTGCAAAGCTTAAAAGTAAAAAAAAAATATGCAAAGTTTATTGCTCCGATTTCTTATTTTAGCTTATCGCCAACCAACACTGACAAAAATACACATTTTGTATATAACAAAACAAAAAAAAATGTACATAAGTATATTAAAATGCGATAAATACGATAAAAAAAAAGTCTCAAGAAAATAAACATCAGCTCACACAAAGGCTTTTTTGGGGATATTGTTCAAAATAAATTTTGCCTTTCATTAGCTCTTGAAGTTTGAACAGTGATGGTAGACATGGCCATGATTTGTATTCCTGGGCAAAGGCATGAAACATTAATCAATTTGAAAAATCAAGAGCATGTCTGTCCAACTGTCCATACATCTGTTATTGAATGATATGCCTTGAAGCTTTCACTGCTGCTGTTTCTGGATATTAACACAAACCATGTGAAATCCCAATCCAGGAGAATTACCATATCTACAATTGCGTTGCAATGTTCTTTCGCCTTCATTTGCTCTTGTAAACAAGTGCAAATTTAATTAATTTCATGTACGGAAGTTGTAGTAGTACTATTTTCTCCTACATTATTGCTCACCAAGTCATTCATTCATTTTTTCATGCCACATAAAATGGAAAAATAAACTCCATCCTAGGTCCCTAAACATTAATGAACTCTGGGAGTAAAACTTTATGTTGCACAAAGTTGATGCATTTACGTGTCTTTTTTTTTGTTTTTTTTTTGCCACCACATCACATTTGTCCTATATTCTTCTTTTGTTCGTTTTTGCAGCATTGGCGGTGGTGGTGGTACTGTCTCTGAAGTTTTATTGACTTTGTTGAGTTCATTTCCTTGTCTCTTGGTTTGACAGCAATTACTTGTACTAAGTCTCAAATAGATTTGTTAGCGCGAAATGAATGAATTGTATTCCAGTTAATAGATTTATATATTGGATTTACTGAGGGGGAAAAAGAGGGGAAGTATACCTAACTATCAATATTAGTGATTTTTTGGGGAAAAATATTTTATAGTTGAAACTTCAAAATGTCTTGAGATATACTTCTGAACTTCTATCGACAAATTGATCAATGTGGATCTGTTTTTCTTGCTTATTTCTATGATTTGACTTACTAGGAATAGGTACAACTGCAAATTTGCCCATGAACATTCATTAAGGAACAAGGCAAACTTCTCACACATCACCTAGTGCTGTCCGTCTCAAGTTAAAGCTCAATGATAAAGGGCCTCCTTGTTATAGCCGAGTCCGAGCGGAGTGCCGCAGAGCGAAATCTCTTTGGGGAGAAGTTTTTACTTCACAAATGTCGCCAGCATTAAGAGGAGATAACCACCGCTGACAATTATTTTCTGATGTTCTCGCCAGGCGTTCGGCATCATAGGCGGATGCTTCATTCTAACCTCTGCGCTACGGTGGCCTCTGAATATGTGAGTTTATAAGATCTAAAGACAAACCCAATCGATTTTAAACTTAAACTTGCCATAGTTCTCACATGTAACATTTTGAAAAAGGTATTGAAAGCAGATTCTTGGCTACATTCATGCACATAAGATTGTCTCCTGTATATGTTTTGTGCAGACAACTAGAAGCCCAAATGGCATAAAGACATATCATCATCGCATGGTATCCCTTTGCTAAGCAGTGGAGCGTCATCTAAAGGGTGATTTTTGAAGAGCTATAGTAAAGTTTTTCAAAAAAAAAAAAAAACATAAAATTCAGAAAAATGCATGAAATCTTTATTTGAAAGGAGTCCAATTTGGGCATACTCACGAATAAATGCCTCAATGTTGTCTTCCAATGCGTCAATTGAAGCTTTGACATAACCCCACAAAAATAAGTCTAAAGGCGTTAAATCGCACGACCTAGGTGGCCAATTGACCGGTCCCGAACGTGAAATAAAATGTTCATCGAACTCGCCTCTCAATAAGTCCATTGTGACGAGTGCTATGTAGCATGTGGCAGCGTCTTGTTGAAACCACATGTCATGCAAATCAAGCTCTTGCATTTGGGGCAAAAAAAGTTGAATATCATCTCACGGTAGCGCTCACCATCTTTCAAGAAGTACGGTCCAATGATGCCACCTGCCTATAAATCAAACCAAACTGTGACTATTTCTAGATGCATTGGTAGCTCTTGCAATGCTTCTGGCTGATCTTTACACCAAAATTGACAATTCTGCTTATTTAGGTACCCATTGAGCCGCCAAAAATGAGCTTCGTCGTAAAATGGAATAAGCGCGCGATGAACTTTCTTAACAGAGCACGTATTTGATAAAAAAAATTCAATAATTTGCAAGCGTTGCTCGTTTTTAAGACAATTCATGATTAAATTATAGACCAAACTGAAGATGTTTGAGGGTGAAACAAAAACGAAACGTGCGTGAGCTGTTTAAACCAGTGTTGTCAAAAAAATAATAGCTTAAAAACTCATTCCGCTCTATGGATCACAGAAACTTTTGAGAATTCAACTCTTGCACTCTCCCCGCAACTTTGGGTATCCAAATTTCTTCTTCATTGCATACAACAGGCACCTTACCAATATTGCACATGTCCCCAAGGCCCATGTGCATTTTGACTTCCTTGGTATCAGATAAAAGTACTCTGCTACTATCATCATGTGTAACTGTTAGTACACAATTGTCGGGAAAAGGTGATCCACAGAGTCCATGGCATGCTGAGGTAACATTTATGGGGTGTGCGGTCTTTTAGCCGGTACTCTTTCATCTTAAATATCTTCGGTAATCCATCGGCACCCGCTGCCTCAGCATTGTACTTAGCTGAGGTTTTTGTGATTGGTTTGAAAGCCGCTTTTACAGAATATTGACAATTAGAGAAATTTTTGCCTATGCTTGGCCCAAATACTCTAATGGCAATCCATTGAATTTTGCTGCCATGCGATTGTTATGCTTTTATGAGAACAATTTTTCTAGGTAGTTTTATCGCACTCACTGTGTTACAGAAAAATGTTCTTCTCGCATGAAAATAAGTGCCAATAAGCTCGGCTCGGCATCAGCACTCACTCTGTTCGCACCCTTATCGTTCTTCAGCTAGGTTACTACACAAATTTTGACGGATTAATCGTTTACTGGTTAAAGAGGCATTCCATCCATATTCTCAGCATATACTTTCTAGTTCAATTGGCAAACCATAGGTTCCTGGTACCTTATTCTAATTTGGCCTTTGACAATCAGTCGGCTACTAATGCCTAATGACAAGTTAAAACTATCTGAACCTCATTTCGTCGTCAATGGTTGCTGCTGAGAAACACTTTTCCCTCGTTCGCTCGCTAGGTATACTTCCCCCAATCTATCTATTAAAATATCAAATAGTTGGCGGTTTCGAGTGCGGTTAAAATAGGAAGCAAAGGTTTACAATACAATTCACTGCTCCGTACAACAGTTTCCAATGAGAATGGGAACCACTTTAAAGGTAATAATGTGACGAGCTATGAATGAAGCCTTAAAATATTTCAAATTAAAAGCATTTTTTTTTGTAAAGCAAGTCTCGTTAACATTCTTAAATGAGCAATTTAAAAGTGCTTATGAGCAATTGTGTTAACACTTTCTATGATTAATGGTTGTTTACCTTCATGGCAGTAAGGCTTAAAAACTGTTTTTTGAGAAACGCAACTCTTCAAGACGGGCACATGTTGAGTCTGTTTTTATTGTGTTAAATTTGTCTACACTTGCCCCCCTAAACCTTTTGTTAGGAATTGTTTAACAAATTCTTTTCAATTGATTTCCCAGAAATTATTCATATATACGTCTGGAGCTACAATACATTTGTCACTGTTTGTTTGACTTTCTGTTTTCAATTTCGTTTTCATTTTCAGACTATTTTTTGTTTTTGTTTATTGTCTCCATATTAAACGATTGTTTGCTTATTCTCTTTTTTTTAGCTCTAAGCTATTGGCATTGTGGCTTAATTAAAAATATATACGTATACATGCCTGTATGCTTGGCTTGAGATTTATATTTATTTTTGCCTCAATTGATGACACATTTTCGTTGCCTTTTCTTATATGATTCTTGGTAATGGTCAGATATTGTAATGATGCAGTAACGCCTGCAGAAAAGCTCAAGAAGCCGCAATTCCATAAATACTTCGATCAGTTATAAGCAAAGAAATGAAATGTTTAATTAATTGAGTTCTTCAAGGGTCAGACAGCATTTGTTTTGAGTTAATTGGAAAAATGTGTTAATATTACAGAAAAAGAAATAATAATAAAAAAGTAAAATGCCCCCGTCTAGTGATTCAGTTTTTGCAGTTTTTGTTGATCAGCAGTTTTTCATGTGTTCCATTAATAACCAACGATTACTACAGCTGACTCAATACTTTTATTTTATTTTTATAAATAAAAATTATTCTTCTCCAAACGATACAATCAACTTCAATAATAGATGGTTGAGTAACAAACTATAACAACCATCAAACAACAAGCAAGGCCGCAAGTCTTGATGATTTGCATATAGAAAAAAAAGAATAGCAAAACTTTCATATCAATTACAGGAGGGTCAAGAACAATTTGTAATAGCTGTCAATTGAGTACGTGTTTTTGTTTAAATTAAAAATATATAGAAAATTAAGAAAAGCTGAAGTCCATTTTTTTATTGAATTAAGACTGGGCTAGTAGCCCAGACCGCTTTAAGATAGAATCTTGAGAGTATGGATTCCCAAAGGTTAAGAATGGGCAGTGGAAGATTGTGGGTGAAGAAGGTGATACATCGGTTTTATCTAACGGCTCAAAGATAGAGACGGAGGACAAACTTGATATTGGAATGACGTTAAGGCTGCTTTACGACTAAATATAGTATAAAGTCTTCCTTACGAAGATCTCGAAACTCAGGAGTTATGTGGACAATATGGAGACCACCGTAGCGCAGATGTTAGCATGTCCGCCTATGGTGCTGAATGCCTGAATTTGAATCATGACGAGACCATCCGAAAAACTTTTTAGCGGTGGTTTTCCCCTCTAATGCTGGCAATATTTGTGAGGTACTATGCCGTGTAAAAACTTCTTTCCGAAGAGGTGTCGCATTGCAGCACGCCGTTCGGACACGGTTATAAAAAGGAGACCCTTTATCATTGAGCTTAAACTTGAATCGGACTGCATTCATGTGAGAAAATTGCCCCTGTTCCTTTGTGGAGTGGTCATGGGCAAAATTAGCATATAATGGCGCTCCTGAAATCAACGATTGTGAAGTAGAAATGTGTTGCCAAAATGCAGACAACTCCTTAAAAAACTTCCTTAAACAATAGATACAAATAAAATCGCGTTAATTTTCTCCAATGCGAATCATATATACTGTCCACCATGAACATCATTTGACATATTCTTTAAATGATTTTTCAAATAAGGACACCAGTTTACATAGACACTAGCTGAACCCAGCCGGCTCCGCTGCACCTTCATTAACATCACGCGAAAAATAAGTTTTTTACTTAATACCATATATATCTCCCCAGGACAATTTGTTTATCTATACCCATTTTTTGTACCTCATATAGCCATAATTGGCAAATATTCCCATTTATATAGTCTACTTGCTGAACCCAGCCCGCTCCGCCGCGCCTTCATTAACACCACTCCAAAAATTTGTTTTTTAAGTTAATACCTTATGTATCTCCCCAGGACAATTTATTTGTCTATACCCCTTTTTAGTACCTCTTATAGCCATGATTGGCAAATATTCCCATTTGGGGAGGGACTTTGGAGTCCCATATTGCCATGATTGTTCAAAATGCCGATTTAAGTAGGTTTTCGGGTAGGCGCGGCCCCCTAGGTAGTTGGACTAAATTTTTATTATAAAATTCGTACTTTACTCTGCAAACCTTTCATTTGAGTCCCATATTGTCCCATCGGCCAACTTATATTTTTGGTTGGTGCTTTTGGGATAATGGGAAGGGTCCGCCCCTTCCGATATCAACAAATTATATAGTCTATTGCTTTTTCCAGACCATATTCATTATCTATTCCTTTTCATTTGAGTCCCATATTGTGCCGATCGGTCAATTTTTATTTTTGGCTGGTGCTTTTGGGGTATGGGGGAGGATCCGCCGCCTTACGATATCTACAAATTCTATAGCCTATTGATTTTTTCCAGACCATATTCATTATCTACTCCTTAATACCTTTCATTTGTTCGGATCGGTCTACTTTTATTTTTGGGTGGTTCTTTTGGGGTATGGGGGAGGGTCCGTTACCCCTCTGATATCAAAAAATTGTATAGCCCATTATTTCTTCCAGACCCTCCTGTGGAAATTTCAAGAAAATCGGTACAGCAGTTTTCGAGTTTCCTTTTAGACTAGCATAAAATACTATAGTATTAAGTAAAAAAATATTTCACCAAACAAACTTTTACTTAAATTTAGTTCAACAAATCTTTGTGTTACATGAGACACGATCATATCCTTCACTCGGACATTTGCGTGTGGACTAGCAGGGCTACTAGTGTAGCAAACACACGGAGAAGATACTTAGTTGGCTGCAGGCCAGTTCTCTTCCGGGGACTGCACATACAATAAAGAATATTGGATGAGTGTTTGTCCCGAACCCTTCCCATTTTTCGCCTCTAAACCTGATCTGGGCACTCACCACTTATTTTTTTTCATCGTCCACAACTTAACTCATTAGGGACCACAATGAAGCAAAACTGGCCTGTAAGTGAACTCTCCTTTATGGTACGTTACCCATTCAGTCTAACCTAACCTAAGACTAGGCTAGGCTAGACTTCCCACTTTCAGCCCTCGTGTTAGCATACTTTTTACATGCTTTCTTAGGTTTCGAATGGCTCTGAAAACATCAAAACACTGTAAAACTAATTTTTAAGACCCACTTTTTTGAATTTATCTAATCTAAAATGTTTTCTCTATCGTATTCCATTACTCCAAATTAGTTTGTGGGTTTTTTTTTTGTTAAAAGAATAGGATGGAGATATCATTAAAGCTGGGTTCAATAACACCACAAATTGCCCCCCTATTTAAATTTGCTTACAAAACCAACTTTCCAAGTGTTTTCTCTATTGCCATTTACCATGGCAACATAACACAAGCTCCTTTTTTTGGAGGGCAAGAACAGCCAAGATAATGATACTTCAACATTAAATGTTAGAAAATTGAGTTCTTTGGTTTGAGTCTTTTTCCCAAATTTATCCCTCCGTTGTATATGGGATATCAGCAACACAAATTATGGGCAAGCGATTGTTTTCAAATTTAATTTATATTTGCCCAAAAAAGAAAACAATTTTTCGTTATTTCCTTTTTTCTATGGGGAGAAAATGCAATTCCCATTTCCCCAGCTCTCAGTCAAACATACCCAAAATGTCAGACACTAATGATAAATGCCAATGTTATGGGGGTTGTCAATAATGTAAACTCTGAAGAAAAAAACACCAACAAAAAATTAAATTTCCCAAGAATTGAGAAAGGGGAGTCACTCACACCCAGTGTATGAGCAGGATGATGCAGAGAACAAAGAGAACTGTGGAGTGAATATGGATGCAACAATGACATTTTAACCTGATACTCATACTGACAGCTCTAGGGAAGAACGGACAAATTGCTAAAAATATACAACATGTGGAAATGACTCAAGAACTCCTCACCGTAGCTGGCCAAAACACAGTTCTATGGCACTGCCATAGCCCAAGGTTTTAATGTAAGCGAAAATTCAGACAGACATGAGAACTATGTACAAAACAAAGTGGTAATATGCTACAAGGCACGTGCCATATGTTTTCCCACATGGTTTTTTTTCGGATTGAAGTCTTCAAAATTGGTTTGGAGTGCATGGCGTGGAAAAGCCATTTTCATTTTCACTTCAACATTACGGCAAGCATTGTGGAGTAAAAATGTGTGTTGACAGTTCAATTTAAGTGGTTGGGGGAAGGGAGACAAACATTTCAAGAAATCAACAATTTTGATTGACATTCTAATGAAATTTTATTAAAGCATAAATCAATTGTCATAAATCCCCATGTAAGCCCATGATTACATTCATTCGGAGGAAATCATTAAAAACTATGACAAATATTAAACATTCAAGCGGCATAAGAAGATTTGAAAACCTATCCAATAGAAAAGCAAAAGGTGGGATTATTCAAATAAGCAAAACTGAAAAGAACTGCGGTAAGTCTTTCAAATATTTGAGAAGTTTAGTGTGGTATGTGGAGCATCATTGTGAATCTAGATGAGAATGTCTAAAAAATGCTTTTGTCTGGAAATAATTTTTTTTTTATATAAATAAAAATAAAATATTTTTGTTATATTTAGGAAGCGGCTGCCCATGGCTTAACAATATAATCTAGCTAGATTAGAAAGGATTTCAGTTTTGACTTCCTAAGTATGATATATGACAATAGTTTGAGGTTGCTTATCTTTGGCTATTTGTTTACTGTAGAAAAACACGATCTATTATTGTGCGATGTTTTTTGAGCATACATGCTACATATATGGGTCAATGATGTAGTTCAAAAACCGCTCACGAAAAAAATTTTAGGAAACGATGAAGGTGACATTTCCATTTGCCAAAGCTGTGGCAAATAAGTCGTTTAGACAAAAACCAATTAAAAATTACTTTTTATGTACAGCGGTCAAAAAAAGTATTCATCATTCAATGTTTTTTTTTTAATAAGTCTACAAAAGACAATTGGAATAAAAACATATTAAACTAATGATGCAGTAGTGGTTGTGTGATATATATGTACACAATTTCATTGTTTTTAAAGAAAAAAATAGTATTTATTGGAACAAAAAGGGCCATTTTACAGCTGAACACAAAAAATTAAACAAAAAAAGTATTCATCATTGCAAAAAAACAAAAAAATAAATAACATAATTTAAAAAAATTAATACTTTGTTATTCGACCACCGCGTCTTATAACTTCTTTTAAACGGTTTGACATCGATTGGACTAATTTAGCGGTTATATTTTGGTCTATATTAGTCCATTCCTCCATTATCACCTGTTGCATTTGACTCTTGCTCGAAAAATTGCGCGTTCTCAATTTGCGTTCGAGATGTTCCCAAAGATGTTCAATTGGGTTCAAGTCGGGACTTTGAGGAGGAGTTTTAATGACTTTGGGGCAGTTATACAGCATCCACATCTTGGTATTTAAAGCAGAATGTTTGGGGTCATTATCTTGATAATATTGAAAGTTATTACCAAGCCCAAGTTTTACAGCACTATCTTTTAAATTCCTCTTTAAAATGTCAATGTAATACTTATGATCCATTACTCCATTAATAATTTCAAGATTTCCCGCTCCTGAAGCCGCCATACACCCCCAAACCATTAAACCACCTCCACCATGTTTTACAGTAGCAACTGTGTTTCGTTCTTCAAGCTCTGTATTTGGTTTTCTGTACACTATGACCTTTCCATCGCACCCAAAAAGATTAAACTTGCTCTCGTCTGCAAAAATGACTGTTTTCCAAAATGATTCGGGCTGTTTTACATACATTTTTGCGAAGTTTAGCCTTTTCACTCGGTTTATTTTATTTATAAAGGGCTTCTTACGTGCAGTTCTTCCTCTGTAACTATGCCTTTTGAGTGTATTTCGAATTGTTTGTGTAGTAACTTCCTTCCCTAAATATTCCATAGTGTTTTTACGAAGAATGGTCGCATTTGTCTTCGGAGTTTTCTGAACTTGCCGCACTAGCCAACGCACATCTCCAACTGAAAGTGCTTTTGGTCGACCAGATCTTGGTTTATTGTCAACAGTTTTCGTTTCTGTCCACTTTCTGATGATGGATTGTATAGTAGATCGTGGTCTTTTTAATATTTCACTGATAGTTTTTTGAGTTAAACCATTCCTGTGGTGTTTTATTATCAAAACTTTTACCTCATCAGAAACCTCGTTTTGCTTACGACCCATTTTGACAAAAACTATATTTTCAATGAAATTATATATTTGCTGTCAAGGGCAAAGCCTCCTTTACTAAATAAAACAGAAAAGGGGGATTCCGAAATAATATTTGAATTTGACTTTGATGATAACACATCAATGATGAATACTTTTTTTGTTCTGTTTTTGGTGTTATTATATAAAATTGCATTTTTTGCGCTAATTAAATTTATTTTTTGAATTTACTTTAAAACATATTACGAAAAATAAACTATTGCATAAAACTGCATTATTTGTTTACTTTAAATTTTCTTCAATTACCCAAAATAAGTGAATTTATTATCAATTTTGCTAATGATGAATACTTTTTTTGACCGCTGTATGTGTCTTTAAGAAAAGTACAACGTTGTCCTTAACTCAAAATCAATTTCATAACCTTCAACGATATTTTAAGCTTCATTAAAAGATTTTCGTCTTTAATAGCTCAATGAGGTCTATCTCTTCGACCTCAAGGAGTAGCTCCGAATTAAATGGAAAGATCTCAAGCTATGCTGAGGCTTTAGCCATAAGGGAGTTATTTGATATGAGGTAACTAATGTGCTGGCTAGGAATGAGTTCATTTTACAGAATCGTTTCGCCCATAAATATATGCGAGTATTTTCACATGATCAACGCTTTCTATTTTTACTGCGCCAATCAGGCGTGGCTTGAGTTTTTGTGGGTGCACAGAGACCGAGTTCTTGCGGCCCAATTTTTCTGGAAAAAGCACAGCCTTTCTTCATTCTGAGTTTATGATCTCTGGCTGCTGATAGCGGCGATGTCTGGCCATTGCTTATTCAAATCTCTAACATCGGACTTCTGAAGGCGTTGTGAGAAGTAGGCAAAATTAGCTAAGCATTTTTGTGCTTATATCAGGTATATATATACTTTTGAAGATTATGGAACATATTATCTCTTGGCACAAATACTTCTCATCAGTGTAGGTTGGGTGGGATAGTTAATGGGCCCAAATCGCCCTATGTTTTGATATAGCTCCCATACAAACCGATCTCTCGATTTATCTTCTTGAGACTCAAGGGTGAGTAATTCTTATCCGATTTGGATGAAATTTTGCTCATAATGTTTTGTTCTATCTTCTAACAACTCTGCTAAGTATGGTCCAAATCGGCCCATTACCTGATACAGTTCCCATATAAACTGATCTTCAGATTAGGCTTCTTGACCCCCTAGAGGGCGCAATTTGTATTCGATTTGACTAAAATTGTGCACATAATGTTTTACTATGACCTTAAAACACTGTTCTAAGTATGGTCCAAATCGAACCGTTACCTCATATAGCTCCAACATAACCGATCCCTTGATTTGACTTCTCGCAATTATTATCTAGTTTGGCTGAAATTTTGTCCGTATGCCTTGATCTAAATCAGTTCGTTACTTGATATAGCTCCCATATAAACCAATCGCCCGATTTGACTTAAGAGCTTCTAGAGGGCGCAGTTACTATCCTATCTGAAATTTTTAACGTGGTTTTAATGATTTCTAACAGCCATGACAAGTACGGTCCACAATGGTCCTTAAATTTATAGACCTCCTATATACTTAAAAAAGTCATTAATTTATTCACTGACTTCAAAAAGTCAATAATTCATTCAAATAACTTATCCCATGCGATCCATGGTGAAAGTTATAAAGGATTCAGCCGGCCCGAACTTAATATGCTTTAACTTGTTTGTTAATAAAAATCATATTCCATTTTTTTTAAAAATAAGTAAAAATCACTGAATAAGCTGAAGAAAAAAGGAACATTTGTCCTAAAACAGACCAATTTATAATCATGACATTTAATGTAGGATTGTAAGTAAAAGTTTTGCTGGACTCTTATGTTCCCACCCACATCCCATTAGGGAACAGTGGGGCTTCTTTCATAGCCTCATTATAACATCTTTAATTTGGAGACCTCTGCTTGATGCACACTTCAATAAATAGATGCCCTTTTGCCAGAACAAGTCTCAATTTTAAGGAGTATACTGGAAAGTCCCTTATCTTCGGACTAGTTGTACAAATGTATTTCCAACTGTCTTTAGTAGGGTATTACCAAAGAAAGTGCAAAAGATTAAATTTAATGCTGTAAAAGCCAATTTTAAAAATGTTTAGCTAAAGTTCACAATCTCTTTGAACCCTTTATATTAGCTTAAAGATGCATAAAAATTTAAAATGTCTGTATCTCCTTTCTAATACAAATAATCTTCTCTAAATCTGTATAGAAGTCCATGTATACGTATCTTATTACCCAAGTGTTACATGCTTGCTTTGATTCAGTGTCGAACATCTTCAGTTTGGTCTATAATTTTACCATGAATCGTCTTAAAAACGAATAACGCTTGCAAATTATTGAATTTTATTATCAAAATTCCTGCTCTGTTAACTACGAAGCTCATTTTGGCTCAATGGGTACGTAAATAGGCAGAATTGTCGATTTGCAAGAGCTTGGTAGCTCTTGCATCCAGAAAAAGTCGCAGTTTGGTGCGGTTAATGGGCTGGTGGCATCATTGGACCGTACTTCTTCAAAGATGATGCGAATCGTAATGTAACTGTGAATGGTGAGCGCTACCGTAAGATGATATCAAACTTTTTTTTGACAAAATGCTGTGCATGACATGTGGTTTCAACAAGACGGTGCCACATGCCACACAGCAAGCATAACAATGGAAAGGCGAGTTCAGTGAACGTTTTACTTCACGGTCGGGACCGGTCAATTGGCAGCCTAAATAGTGCGTTTTGGACTATTTTTTTGTGTGGCTATGTTAAAGCTCATTTCTATACAGACAAGTTCGCTTCAATTGACGCATTGGAAGACAACATTGAAGCATTTATTCATGATATACCTGTCGAAATGTTGGGAAAGAGTATGCCAATTAAGTGGATGGACCATTTAAGGCGCAGTCACGGTCAACATTTGCATGAAATAATCTTCAAATGTTAAATTATATGGACCGTAATATCGGTTCAAATACAGATTTCTTGCATTTTTCCGCAAATACAGATTTCCTGCATATTTCCGGTTTTTGGATATTATTGCAACATATCTTTTCTTTAAATATCAATGGGTATTCCTAAGAATGTTTTTTAATCTTTTTATTAAATAAAATGTATTTAAGAAATTAAAAAGCTTCTGTTTCCCCAAATTTAACAAGTAGATTAGTTGCTCAATATAAAAACTAGTTTTTGTTTCTGAGTCCTTCTCGTAAGTATATTATAATGAATTAAAGTATGCCGACTAAAAGCTTCTTATTTTTCCTAGGAAATTTTTGAAATTCAATCGTAGGAAATTTCAAAATTTTTTTTTATCATTTTTATTATTTGAGAATATTCATGTGTTTTCCAAAAAAGAAAAGTATTCAGCTTTAGTCATTTTGCAAAAACCTTATTTATCTTAAAATCTCTAAAAATAAATGTATAGAATTTTTTAGACTTGTGCTAAAGCTTGCTTTGTGGAAATGCCCGTCTTTATTATAACTTGCCACATATGGATTTGGGGCTTTTGTTGTATCTACAAGCGTCTTACCTTTTTAGTATAAGGCAAGAAACGTATATGGATTTCATAAACAAACTGCCAGTTAGGTCAGTCGGCCTGCCAGACACCATGCCGTTCCAATCAACACAAAAAAAAAGAAAAGAAAAAATAAAATAAAATCTAGCAAAATGCATTCTAAATGTCGATATTTAACGGTCTTTACTTATGTTGCCTTTTTTCTTATGAGATCACACAAATCAAACTTGTACTAGTGGTCTTTCTTCTTGTGTTGAAGTTGCTCTCAGCTATTTTCTATTTAGTTTTTGTTTTTTTTTTTTGCAGATTTTATTAGAACTCCTTAATGGTCAGTCAGTGCCAAGGGAGTGGGAAACTGCAACAATAGAAACCACTTTGGCTGATAAAAGGTGTTATGAGGTTTATCATGTTTGACTTATCGATTATGGTCATTGGAGCAGTTGGTCATTTGAAATCGCTTTAGAGTCATGTTGCATTTTTTGTTTGTTTATTTAGCAAAAATGTAAGTCTGGTTAAAGCAAAACAGAATGACGATAATAAGAATTTTTGTGGTTTATGGGGAATGAGATAATTTTTTCAAAACATTTTTAACAAATAGTTGCAAACGGAAATGGGTTTTATAGAAATAGAATAAAAATAACTAACAATGAATAATGAATAGCAAATTTCTACAAAAAATTATTCCCATTCCCAAATATTTTAATTAAACCAAAAAAAGGTCGAATGTATCAAGAATGATACTTATTCTTATTTTGATACAAGCTGAATTTTCAGCAGCTTTGTAAGGGAGCTTCAAGGCACTCAGCGTCTACTGGCGCGCTAAATTCACTGTTGAAATTATAAGGCATTATTCCATTTGTATGCGCTTTCGTTACGTATGCAATTCAGCGCTTCAAGAAGAACAAAATAGTGAATAGGAAATAATTAACACTTTACTGATTAATTTATTTCATTACTCCCAAATTCTCTTCAAATCATAACATGTTGTATCGTTTGTTAAATGTCATGCCAAAAACATTTTTTTCTGTTTTTGTCATGACGAACTCGCCTCTCAATAAGTTCATTGTTACGAGTGCTGTGTGGCATGTGGCACCGTCTTGTTGAAACCTCATGTCCTGCAGGTCAAGCTCTTGTATTTCGGCAAAAAAAAAAGTTGGATATCATCTCACGGTAGCGCTTGCCATTCACAGTTACATTACGATTCGCATCATCTTTGAAGAAGTACGGTCCAATGATGCCACCAGCATATAAACCGCACCAAATTTTGGCCTTTTCTGGAAACATTGGTAACTCTTGCTATGCTTCTGGCTGATCTTCACACAAAAAAGTGAAAGTTCTGCTTATTAACGTGCCGATTGAGCCAAAAATTATCTTCGCCGCTGAAAACAATTTTGAAGAGAGCACTCATTTTGATAATAAAATTCAATAATTTGTAAGCGTTGTTTGTTTGTAAGACGATTCATGGTAAAATTATAGACCAAACTGGAGATGTTTGACAGTGAAACAAAAGACGAAACGTGTGTGATCTGTTTAAACCAGTTTTGCCAAAAAGATAATAGAAAAAAAATCACCCAAAAATGGTCCGATCAAACTTATACTCGGCACGGACGTCGAAATCCATAACACACTGTGTAAAATGGCAGCGAAATGCGGCAGTAAATGCAGCTTTTATGGGCCTAAAACCCTAAATCGCGAGATCAGTCTATTTGGGGTCTATATTAAGATATAAATCGATTTAAACCATATTCGAAAATCTTTTTAACGCAATCATTGTGGCAAATTTCAGCTAAATCGAGCAATAAATGCAGCTTTTATAGACCTAAGACCCTAAATCATAGATGGGCACTTGACGTAGGAAAAACGAACAGAAGCGCACGCACAGTGTAAGCAATTTGGTATGGTTCCGTTCGGTTGATGCATTGTTGTTATTCTACACTGCCACTCATACTAATACAGTTTAGTATTTATTATACCACTACTGTGGTACTACTGTGGTACAGGGTATTATAACTTAGTGCATTTGTTTGTAACAACCAGAAGGAAGAGAGATAGACCAATTGATAAGTATACCCATCGACTCAGAATCATATTCTGATTCGATTTAGTTATGTCCGTCTGTCTGTCCATGTTCAGTTGGGTACAAACTTCAGGTCGCAGTTTTCATCCGATCGTCTTCAAATTTGGTACAGGCATGCTTTTCGGCCTAGAGACGAATCCTATTGAAATTGGAAAAAATTTATTTCATAGAAATCGGTTTAGATGCCCGATTTTCACTCCTAGAGCCACTGCAAGCGCATTTATTGACCAATTTTCCCAAAACTTTGTTCAACGCTTTCCTCGACGACTTCCACAATATTTATAAAGTTTGCTCGAAATCAGTTCAGCTCGCATATACATGCTCGTCCGATTCGCAGTAATAATGCAAAAAAAGGGTTATTGTTAACCGATTCTCGCGAAATTTGGTAGGAAAGATTTTTTTATCGACTCTGGACATTATTGGTGAATTTCATAGAAATCGGTTAAGATTTAGATATAGCTCTCATATATATATATATATATATATATATATATGTATATATATATATATATATATATATATATATATATATATATATATATATATATATATATATATATATATATATATATATATATACATCCCCCGATTTTCATTCCTAGAGCCACTGCAAGCGCATTTATTGACCAATTTCACCCAAACGTCATGCAACGATTTCCTCGACAATTTCCACAATATCTATAAAGTTTGCTTAAAATCGGTTCAGATTAAGATGTAGCTCCCACATTAGATTTGGAATAATATTGCAATATAGTGCTTATTTGTTAACCGATTTTCTCAAAATTCGGCAGGTAGGGTTTTCTAATGACTTTTAATATTACTGGTGAATTTCATTAAAGTCGGTTCAGATTTATATATAGCTGTCATATATGTATTTCGCCCGATTTTTACTTCTACGGTCACTGCAAGCGCATTATTGACCAATGTTGCCAAAATTTTGCACAATTCTTTTCTCGATGCCTACCACAATATCTAAGAAGTTTGCTCGAAATCGGTTCAGATTTAGATATAGCTCCCATATGCGTGTTCGTCAGATTTTGGGTAATTTGCAATAATATTGTCATTTGTCAATAGTAGTTATTACAGTTTGCACAAATTTGCATCTGAAAACATCCGCCGAGGTCCACCAAAATTAGTTAAAAATTCGACATAGCCCTTACATTGTATTTAAAGGGTAGGTGTGGGGTATTATAAAGTCGGCACCGCCCGACTATTGCCTTTCCTTACTGCTTTCAACTGTGTTAGTGTGGCCATGACTGTCCTAAATCAGAAGATCGGTCCATATGTGGGCTATATTAAGATATGGACCTATTTGAATCATATTCAACACGATTTCGGAGATCTTAGCACAATTCATTGTGCCAAAATTTCGCCATATCAGGTAATAAGTGCGGTTATATAGGTCTAAGACTTCAAATCGGGAGAATGATCTATTGGGTTGCCCAAAAAGTAATTGCTGATTTTTTAAAAGAAAGTAAATGCATTTTTAATGAACTTTAATCAAATATACTTTTTTTAAACTTTTTTCTAAAGCAAGCTAAAAGTAACAGCTGATAACTGACAGAAGAAAGAATGCAATTACAGAGTCACAAGCTGTGAAAAAAAATTGTCAACGCCGACTATATGAAAAATCCGCAATTACTTTTTGGGCAACCCAATATATGGGGGCTATATTAAAATATAGTCCGTTTTGAACCATATTCGTCAAATTGCCAAATTACAGCCGAATCATGCAAAAAATGCGGTTTTATGGGTCTAAGACCCATAAATCTCATTAGCTAAAATACCCATAAGGCTTGGTTCTTCGACTACCAAAAAAAGGTATTGTTAAGAAAATGAATATGTGTAATTGAAATAACTTCAAAAAATATTTCTCAAGAATACTCAAAATAAATAGAAATTTCAATTGCCCTATTCACCAGTCCTTATACATTTTTTCTTCTTGCTAACATTAATAGGTATCTGCGCAATACTCATATGCTTAAGCCTTTCGATTATATCATCATTTTCTTACACTACAGCCATCATCATTAAACCCTGTATAAATATTTGATCAACATTACAAGTTGACTCATAGCGCAAAGTATATTTACGAAAGGATTTTTTAATAGTCATCTCAGACCAAGAGCGTCTGGATAAAACTGTCACTATCTGCATCTAAAAAAAGGAAAAAGTTGGTTTTCTTTTTTTCTGCCATATAAGCAGAAAATAGGCTTCTTTCTTAAGAAAGTCATTTCCATTAAAGAAAAAAAAAGTATCACAAAATTGAGAAGGAAAGAAAATATCATCTTCCAGCAGTTTTTATTACAGATAAGTCAAGAAGAAAAACGCAATTAAACTCACAGAACCCTCAGACCATGATTATATACTTTGCCTTGAAATATAAATGACAAAAAAAACGCAAAGCAAAAAAGAATTGCAAAGTAACCACTTAATCATGCCTTAGGGCAGGCCTGACTGCTGACATTTAAATAACCTCCCAACCGCCCACATCTGGAAAAAAGATAAAAGTCCGTGGTTTTTGGTAGAGTGTGGGCTATATGCGTTTTATTATAAATGTTGCGTATCGCTTTTCCATTTTCCTTCTGCTTTTGGCAAGGGGTCTTTTTTCTCTCGCCACATTATTATCATTAACACCATATAAAAGTTGAACAACCCTTCTTAGATAAGTCAAGCTATGTGAAAGCAAAAAAAGCTTCCTGTTTTATTTGTGCTGATTTTATTTTGCAGCGCTACTAATTATACGTCTCGAAAAGGGAATTGGTGTTGGCCCTGTTAACAGCCTTAGCAAAAAAAAAAAAAAAAAAAAAAAAAAAAATATATGCCTACGTCTAAGCCACCTTCGTTAGCCAGCCTAGGGAGAATTTCAAATGCTGCCAAAGGACTTTGCCTTTAGCATCATAAGGCAAGCAATGACCTTTGAAAAATCCCTGCATCATATAAAGCATAGATTTTCAATTCATCTCCTGCTGTTGTAGTGCAATTCTAAGCCTCATCACCATTCTTTGTTGAAGGACTATTCACACCACGAACATAACATTTATGCAGCCTTTACAAAAATCCTTATATCAACCCTTAAAATGGGAATGTCAGCATATGCAGTCTCTGCAGACTTTTGTCAAATATGTACACCCAGCTATTTGTCTGTCCTTCCTTTCGTTTGTCTATCTGTATGTCTTCTTCTTCTACTGCTACAATTTTAATTGTTGCTGGAATTTAACACCAAATGTGTCATACCATTGAAAATTCTTCAGTTCTGCTTCCTCAAGCGAAGGCAATAAAATTCATATCCCTTAGCAGTCTAGGGCAAATGGCATGGAAATGTTCCAGTAACAGAGTTAATATACAATTAAAATATTTACATATGCACTTATTTTGAATATGTTAATTTGTTTTTTGTGCTTCTTAAAATCCCCTTGAGTTTAGTAGAGTTTTTCAAAAGATTTGGATCAACGATTTTACAACTGTTACCATAAAGGGTTGAGTAGTATAGCACAAGCAAATGGATTGTTTGATAGAAAAAAAGTAATATTGAAATCCGGTATTAAAGAGAGGTTTAACATTTTTAAAAATGGAAAACAGGATGGTAGAGAATATTTAAAAATGTTAAGCAAACTCTGCTCTGAGTCAGCCATCGTTGTTGCAAATTTAACAGTGTTGTCATAATTTGACTAAGTTAGGCTAAATGCCTCGCTTGTTAATTTTAAACAATTTTTGATTAATTCTTCAGGTATATTTACGACCAATTAGAGACCACCTGAAATAATAATGAAATTTTTTCAGAGAAAACATTTCCTTCAATATATTGTACAAGAAGGCCACCGTAGCGCAGAGGTTAGCATGTCCGCTTATGACCCTGAACGCCTGGGTTCAAATCCTGGCGAGACCACGAGAAAAAACTTTCAGCGGTGGTTTTCCCCTCCTAATGCTGGCAACATTTGTGAGGTACTATGCCACGTAAAACTTCTCTCCAAAGAGGTGTCGCACTGCGGCACGCCGTTCGGACTCGGCTATAAAAAGAAGGCCCCTTATCATTGAGCTTAAACTTGAATCGGACTGCACTCATTGATATGTGAGAAGTTTGCCCCTGTTCCTTAGCGGAATGTTCATGAGCAAAATTTGCCATTTGCATACAAGCTCAAAAATAATACCGCAAATGGGTATGAGTTTTGAGTTTGAAAATTCATACATTTCAAAATTTATTCTAGTTGACATGATAAATGAAAGGTTGATTGAAGTTTTGTCTTTAGAAGAAGTTTATTTAAAATTTTGTCTTTAGAAACATTTTATTGAAATTTTGTCTTTAGAAAAGATTTTATTGGTTTTTAGTCTTAAAAAAAAACTCATACAAATTTTGTCTTTAAAGGAAATTTCATCGAAATTTGTCTTTAGAAATAATCTGATTGAAAGTTTTCCTTTAGACAAATTTTGGAAAAATATCAATTAAATGTTGTCCTTAAAAAATGTCTTGGAAATATTGCCTTTAAAAATGTTTATGTAAGTTTTGTGTTTAGAAAAAATTGCATTAAAATTTTGACTTAAGAAAACACTTCACTGAAATTGTGTATGTATTTGGTATGTATATTAAAAACTTTCACAAGTTTTTTGAATAAGCTCAATTTTCGAACAGTTTGAAAGCCCAGTTCAATTAAAAGTTGGCCCATTAATCACTTTAAAAATGTACGTAGTACGAACCAATTTTTAAGTACTTACTTAAAATTTTTTTGTATAAATTAAAATCAATCTACTCAATATGGCCAATATTGGACAGAACGATTCACAATAAGAAGTATCTATGCAAAATTTCATGCGGATAGCCTCATTAGTTCCTATGGTATCGTGATTTGATCTACCTATCGAACGGACGGACGGATATTGCTGGATTGACTTCGAATTGTCAGACGATTGAAAATATTCATAATAATTATTTCGAAGTGTTACAAACGAAATGACGAAATTTGGGGAAAAATCACTTTAAAGGACGCAAACCCTTGTTCTGAGCCTAGAACGAAATTCTGAAGTCCGTTTCTGTGGCAAAGGCCTCTCGATCCCCTAGCGACCCAAGATGTCCCCTCGGGAGAATTGTCGTTTGCGCTACACAGCGATTGCCGCGTGAATGTGTCAATCACATTTTAATGCCCTCAGAAGTATTTTTGACCACGACGTGATGTTTTCATACTCATCATCACCTCATCCTCCTCTTCATCCTAAATTTTGAATAAAAATGAAAATTTTGGGACTCGTTAATAAAACATTTGTAAGAAGAGATTCACTAAGCATGCGGTTTGTGTCGTTAGCATTTTCTAAATATCCATTATTTTCTTTTTCGTGAAAGAATCTTTGGCGTAATGCACGTATGTAGGGTTGCGGCAGTTTTAGCTTCCAATATGTATATCTTTCTTTTTTTTATTTATTTTCTTTTTGCTGTAAATTTGAGTTTTTATTTGTTTTCGGCAGAGCTGCTTGCTTTGAAGAAAAAAAAGAATAATTACTGACACCTATAAGCTTGACGTTTGCTGTAAAATTTTGAGAGCACAGAAATGTCTCTGTTAATTCAATCCCCTTTGGATGTATGTAAGTCCATCTACCGATTGCGCAATTTTTCAATTGGCCATCCTATGTATTTTCTAAAACAACAGCATTATTGCCATTGTTCCCACAATAGCTTTTCATCTAATTGAGTCTTTTTCATCAATACAAAATATCGAGAGATTACGAAACACGTGTCGCTTTTAAAACCCCTTTAATTGATTTCCATTTTCATTTATTGTTCCTTTATATGAATGTCCATTTTAGCTGCACGTGCCTTTACCTAAGTTGATTGCATTCTTAATGTCCATCTGTGTATGTGATTGTCCATCTGTTTTACTCTTCTTCTCTATTGTTATTTCCTTCATGGTTTGCTTAATGAAATAATAGGTTCTACAGAGTAACACATTTGAGTTCGTCCCATACATTTATTATTTCTTCTCTAACCAATATATTGATATAGGGAAGGGTAGCTTCATTTTGTTTTAATTTATTTAATTAATCCTTGCGTGATGTTCAGGGTGGTGTAAAAATTCAAAGTGTCAGTTGCTAGAGCTTCAAAGACCACTAAATTGAAATTTATGGCAACCAGGAAATACCAAAGTTAGGCTAAAAGTTATACTTCAATATTGACACATTTAATGCCTGTTTAAGTTATCACAAGTGAATTAGCACCCTGAAGAATGTCATAAATCAATTTTCCAAAGTCTGTTATGATGGTAAATCATGGCCAAAGGAGGAGAAAATTGAAAAGCAAAGGCACAACATTGTTGCTGGGATACAACGAAAAAAGGAATGACGGAAAAAGGGGCTTTCATGTTGGCTAATAATGGGGCTCACACTGAACGAACCGTTGACATTCAGAAAGAAGAAAATATGGCATTAACTTTTTTAAGTAAATTTAATTGATAGGATATTGTACAATATTACGATAATGACTTACTTTAGAAGAACTAGTGCGAATCACTTAAGAACTTTCATATATTAAATAAGAAATTAAATTTTCACCAAATAAATTAGTATAAGGAAAAACAGAAAAAACCCTTTATGATATTGTTTGATTTTAAAAACTAAACTATGTGCTAATGCCTAGTCTTCATATATTAAAGAAAGGTTTTAGCGTAGCAGCGTTTTTATATGATCGCACTGAGAATATGAACATGGATCGCATTTGTCGAGTTCTTTCCCCGGTATCTCTTTTAAGGCAAACATATGATAAAAGGGAAGAATTGCTTCGATATTGGAGCTATAATATCAAGTTATCGTCCGATTCGGACCATAATTGAATTGAATTTTGGAGACCATAGTAGAAGTCTTCAAAAATTTCAGCCAATTCGAATAAAAATTGCGCCCTTAAGCGGCTCAAGAAGTAAAAAAGGGAGATCGGTTTATATGGGAGCTGTATAAGGCTATAGAGCGATTCAAACCATAATTGACGCGTATGTTGAAGTTCAGAGAGAAGTCTTTGTACAAAATTTCAGCCAAATCGGATAATAATTGCGACCACTAGCTGCTCAAGATACCAGATCGGTTTATATGGCAGCTAATCAGGTTATGCACCAATTAAAACCATATTTGGCACGGTTGTTGGAATTCATAACAAAACACTTCTTGCAAAGTTTCAGCCAAATCCGATAAGAATTGCGCTCTCTAGTCGCTCAAGAAGTCAAAATTCAAGATCGGTTTATATGACGGCTATATCATGTTATGGACCGATTTGAACCATACTAGGCATATTTATTGGAAGTCATAACAAAACACGTCATACAAAATTTCAGCCAAATCGGATAAGCATTGCGCCCTATAGAGGTGAAGAAGTAAAGACCCCAGATCGGTTTATATGATATCTATATCAGGTTATGGACCGATTTGGACCACACTTAACACAGTTGTTGGAAATCATAATTAAACACCTCATGCGAATTTTAGGCAAATCGGATAAGAATTGCGCCCTCTAGTGACTCAAGAAGTCAATATCCAAGATTGGTTTATAGGGCAGCTATATCAAAACATGGACCAATATGGCCCAATTACAATCGAAAACGACCTACACTAGTAAGAAGTATTCGTGCAAAATTTCAAGAGGCTAACTTTACTCCTTGGAAAGCTAGCGTGCTTTCCACAGGCAGGCGGACGGAAGGACATGGGTAGATCGACTTAAAATGACATCACGATCAGGAATATATACACTTTATGGGACCTCAGAGGAATATTTCGAGAAGTTACAAACATAATGATGAATTTAGTATACCCCCATCCTATGGTGGAAGGTATAAAAATGCCTGAAAGTGTTTTCTTAGAATATGGTCCTTCGACATGAAAAAATACTTTCCAATTTCAACTGTCAATTTACTATTCAATCACAGGATTATGTTTGCACTCAAGTATTTTGGCCTTATTGTACAATATACAATAAGGTAATATTCCATATGGATATTCGAATATTTAAAAGAGAGTTTTAGGAATATTATCCTTCGAGATGGATCATACACATACTCGATATTATTCCATAGAAATTTGAGAAATGGTTATGATTTAGGAATATGGTATTTCAAAAATTGTTCCTGGAAAAAATTTTTAGATTTTTACTTTCAATTCAATCTTTAATCAAAAGACAATACTCCTATTGAGTGAATAGCCCTTACTGTATATTACATTCTTCTTCAATGCTTTGAAGATTTTTAAAATTAGCAGAACCACTGGTTAAACATTAGTTAAATTTTTCTCTTAAATATTTCTATTACCACACTATGTGTGAACATTCTTATTATTTAAAATGCCAAACCATCCTACTTGGTTTAAATAAAAATCTTGAACTACTTTATCATTCCTGCAGACATATCATGCGGAAGATGTGCTAAAAGCTTACAATTAAGTATAAAAGCGGAGTAGACATTGAAATACTATCCTAGCCGCAATAAAATAAAAAGCAAGCAGACACTTAAAGCCTAGGCTCTTAGAATAAAAACTTTTGTCACGTCATATGAAAATGAAATGGTAATAAAATATTCCAGAGAAATCCTTAAAGAAAAACGTTTGTCTATGGCAGTTTGAAGTCAAACTCACAACACTCCCATTATGGGTGGAGCCACATTGGGCAAACAGACATACAAATATACATGCTTTCTAATGCTTTTCTACCTTCAAAAAGGCCCAATGCATAAGGCTAGATTATATGAATTGCATAGGGAAACCAGAAGGTGTTATCTTTGTATATAGCATTTGCTGGGTCTCTGTCATGGCCATTAAATTATTGCCGCGATCTAAATGTGAAGTCAACATATGTGCATTTAATGTATGAATACTCAGCCACCATCACAACAATCCGACATGAGGAATATGGACCTTTGAAAGCGGCGGGAAGGAGGGAGTATAAAAAAGTCTACCATATAATTGTTTGCATGCAGTTCCATTCTAGGGGAGCAAGGAAGGCATATGGAAAACATAAAAAACTATTTATGTCTCTTTTAAAAATAGCAATGTGCCTAAAGGGCACTAATATACTTGAAAGTTAAAAAAATAAAAACTTCAATTTTAGGGAGAATACTGAAGGTTACCACCGAAAAGGAAACAAATAATAAAAAATTATATAGATATAAACATACATACATCATTTAATGACATATCTTTTAGGAAAATCCTCAAAAAATGTTGAATAATGGTACTAAAAATGATTTATTACTTTTGCATGATCAACATTAAAGAAATATAATCAGTTTTATACTTTGAGGAAAAAAGAAAATTCTACAAGAGATTGTAAATACAATATAGGAATACGATCTCTATAGACCACCTCCATCAGGAGACAAATTTCCTACCAGTGCGAAGACATTACTACATGCTGTCTAAGCAATACCTCTTGAGCAGTTATCGCAGAGACCATCCAAATCATCCTCTTGTGGATAGGTATTTATCGTCCAGAAGCCTTAAAGTAGATCTACATGATGTAGAGCGTGAGGAGAACCTCTAGATTAAGCGGCATATAGTGCGGGTCTAGACAACATTCATGCAAACATGGTAGCAGATGCGGTAAATAGCTACCGGGTAAATGTAGTTCTTGGAGAACGACCGCCTCCAGTTGCACCTGAAGACATTGACCTTCCCCGGCAAATCAGAGTGGTTCTGGCTCAATTACGTTCCGGCAGATGCAGCCGCCTCAATTCCTACAGAGCAAGGAGTGATGTCGACATGCGAAATGTATGTCCCGATTGTGATTAGGGACCTCACGACACACGTCACCTGTTTAACTGCCAAGCCACACCCATTCCTACACAGCAAGGAGTGATGACGACGTGCGAAATGTATGTCCCGATTGTGATTATGGACCTCACGACACACGTCACCTGTTTAACTGCCAAGCCACACCCACTCGACTCAGACCCAGATCCCTCTGGACGCACCCCATCTTAGTCGCAGAGTTCCTGGATATGGACACTCAAGAGAATCAAGCAGACGAAAGATAGAACACAAGAAACTGCTACAACAACAACAACAACAACAACAACAAATTTTATGATAGACTAGGGGAATACAAAAATATGAGAAAATGTCTCTCAAAAACTCATATCGAAACTGAGAAATTGAATTGTCATCGTAAAGTTTTTGGTGAACACCAATTTTTCATATGTTTCTGAATGGCGAATAGAGACCCCTGGACTTGGTCCACTCAAAAACATTTAGCAGTCTAAAAAATCTACACTAGACGTTGTGAGAATATGGACGCCTGAAGACAGTTCCGAATGTTCGTTCACAAATTAATGTTGTTGATTTTTTTAAAAGTTTCGTATTTCGTATCCATGTTGTCTCATTCTGTCTACATATCGGTGGTTGGGGGGTGGGCCACACCCCCGGCACTTAGGGCTAAATTTGTATATTATGTTTGTTCTCTACTTCTAAATATCTTTCCTTTGATACTCATATTGTCCCAAACAAACAACCATGTCCGCTAGTGTGGGTTTTAGGGTGGGAGTTCCCGCAGATTTTTATATCAATTGTGTGTTTTTGGGTTACCATAAGCGTGCAAATCAAATTCCGCTTAAATCGGTGCACCCATCTTCGAGATTTGGCGTTTTTGAAAATTGGGATAAAGGGGAGGGTCCGCTTCCCCTTTGGATATCAAAAAATGGGTTACTTATAAAGTGTGATTTTTTTGAGGTTAGGATTTTCATGCATTAGTATTTGACAGATCACGTGGGATTTCAGACATGGTGTCAAAGAGAAAGATGCTCAGTATGCTTTGACATTTCATCATGAATAGACTTACTAACGAGCAACGCTTGCAAATCATTGAATTTTATTACCAAAATCAGTGTTCGGTTCGAAATGTGTTCATTCACCGTAACGTTGCGTCCAACAGCATCTTTGAAAAAATACGGTCCAATGATTCCACCAGCGTACAAACCACACCAAACAGTGCATTTTTCGGGATGCATGGGCAGCATGGGCTTCTGGTTGCTCTTCACTCCAAATGCGGCAATTTTGCTTATTTACGTAGCCATTCAACCAGAAATGAGCCTCATCGCTGAACAAAATTTGTCAAAATTTGAACACATTTCGAACCGAACACTGATTTTGGTAATAAAATTCAATGATTTGCAATCGTTGCTCGTTAGTAAGTCTATTCATGATGAAATGTCAAAGCATACTGAGCATCTTTCTCTTTGACACCATGTCTGAAATCCCACGTGATCTGTCAAATACTAATCCATGAAAATCCTAACCTCAAAAAAATCACCCTTTATATCCATTATCCCAAAATCCCATATTCAAACTGGGAAATTGGTAGACGACATGGGTAACACAGCAAAGACTATGGAGGTCATCATAAATCTCTTGGTGAAGACCAATTTTTCATATGTTTCTGAATGACGAATAGAGACCCCTGGTCTAATTCCATCTACCTTTCGTTTAAGCCCCATGTCTGTGTACATATCCGTTTGGGGATGGGCTACACTGAATGACGAATTGAGACACCTTGTCTTGGTCCACTCAAAAACTTTTAGCAATCTTAAAAAAACTGCACACTAGACGCTGTGAGAGTTTGAATGACGAATAGAGACCCCTGGTCTAATTCCATCTACCTTTCGTTTAAGCCCCATGTCTGTGTACATACCCGTTTGGGGATGGGCCACACTGAATGACGATTAGAGACACCTGGTGTTGGTCCAGTCAAAAACTTTTAGCAATCTTAAAAAAAACTGTACAATAGACGCTGTGAGAGTTTGGACGCCTGAAGACAGTTTTGAATGTTCGTTCACATATGAATGCTGTTGATTTTATAAATGTTTCGTGTTCTAATTCCAAATACCTTTCGTTTGAGCCCCATGTTGTCCCATTCTGTGTACATATCTGTTTGGGGTGGGCCACAACACCGTCACTTAGGGCTAAATTTTTTATATTATGTTGGTACTTTACTCCTAAATACCTTTCCTTTGATGTCCATATTGTCCCAATGGACAAACATGTCCTTTTGGGTTGGATTTTAGGGTGGGGCGTTCCCCCAGATTTTTATAACAATTTCGTGTTTTTGGGTAACCATAAACGTGTAAACCAAATTCCGCTTAAATCGGTGCAACCATCTCCGAGATTTGGCGTATTTGAAAATTGATGTAAAGGGGAGTGTCCGCTTCCCCTTCGGATATCAAAACAAGATTGGTCTATAAATGCCCTTGCAGTCGCTTTAGAAGTGAAAGTCGGGCGATATCCATGTATGGCAACTATATCTAACTCTGATACAATTTTTATGAAATTCTCCAGTAAAATTAAGAATCATAAGAAAATCCTTCCTGCAAAATTTCGAGAGAATCGGTTAATAAATGAGCACTTTATTGCAATATTTCTCAAAATCAGTAGAATATATATAAGGTAGCTATATCTAAATTTGACACGATTTCGAGCAAATTTTATAGATATTGTGGTTGTCGTCGAGGAAAGCGTTGTACAAAGTTTTGGCAAGTTTGGTCAATAAATGCGCTTGCAGTGGTTCTAGGAATGAAAATCGGGCGATATATATATAAATATGAGAGCTATATCTAAATCTAGACCGATTTCTATGAAATGCACCAGTAATGTCGAGAGTCAAGAGAAAATCCTTTCTACAATATTTCAAGAGAATCGGTAAACAAATGATCATTTAATTGCATTATTTCTTCAAATGGGACGAACATATAAATGGTATCTATATCCAAATCTAAACCGATTTCTATGAAATTCACCTGTAATGTCGAGAGTCATAAGGAAATACTTCCTGCCAAATTTCGAGTGAATCGCTTAACAAATGACGATTTTATTGCAGTATTACTGCAAATCGGACAAACATATATAGGGTGATTTTTTTGAGGTTAAGATTTTCATGCATTAGTATTTGACAGATCACGTGGGATTTCAGACATGGTGTCAAAGAGAAAGATGCTCAGTATGCTTTGACATTTCATCATGAATAGACTTACTAACGAGCAACGCTTGCATACCATTGAATTTTATTACCAAAATCAGTGTTCGGTTCGAAATGTGTGCCGTTTTTGAGTCTATATATGACGTAAAAACAATAAAAGCTCAACACTTTAATTTATAATTTAAATAATAGATTGTAAGGCCCTTTTTTTTTGTTTACCCTTTGAAAATATTTTTCTTTTATTACAAACGGCATTGCTAAACCCTTTATCATCTCACAGCCCAATTTTTTGTCCTTGGCAAAAAATGGCATATGTAATTGTGTGATTAGTCACAGATCCTTGCATATTGGATGTGTGGCTAATCTTCATTGACCCAAAATAAGTTTTATAACATCCTCTTTGCTTTTATATACCTTCATAATAGAAATGTGTAAACATTTCCTCTATGCCATCTGAGATGAGACAAAAAGGGAAACCTCAAAAACCCCAATGGATGTAAACATTTAGGCATCCCATGATTCATCTTACAATTACTCATCATCACTTCCTACTTCCATGGGAGGCCCATATGCCATAGACTTCAAACATAAAACTGTGGTGGCGCCGTATATGCTGAAATCGGCTCTTTTATTCAATGGATTATGTCCGTCCACCAACCCTCTCCCTCCCCAGTGGCATGGAGTACTCTGCTCTAAAACGCTTAACGCACTGCATGACATAATTTCGTGGACTTTTTTCCTCTTTTGTATTTTGCTTAACGTCCGAAATCCAAAATCATCACTCTCCTAAGCCAAAGTGTTCTCTGTGGTTCGCACACTTTTGGAATCACTTTTCTTTTCACTCAACACTAAGAAGGCGCCCAGCAAAACTGGCACAAAGTGTCTAAAGTTGTAGCCTGCCAGCTAGCTAGGGCAGGAATCAATAGTTTCTTGATGAGTTCCATACTTTGTTGTATGCATGCATGGTGGCATGGAACGACCCAAAAAAAAAAAACTAAAAGCCAAATGCTAAGAAAAGTGGGAAGGGCTTTTGGTCTGTCATATAAATGTGAAAAACAAACAGAATTGCCGCTACCGTCGCCGTTGTAGAAGTCGCAGACGAATTTGTTACGAATTTTTCGCTAAAAGCTGGCCTACTGTGCCTTACTTCTATCCATGCAGATGACATAATTTCCACATTGTTTTTGTTGTTTGTCAAGTTGCTAGTTGCTTTGTTATTTGGCTTATGGGGTCATAAGTCAACTAATGTATTTTTTAGTATTTCAATTTCGAGCTTCATTTAGTTTCATCCATATCAAATGATGTAACTCAGTTGGGTGAATATTTTTGTCAGTTGCTTTTTCTTCCGAGTCCCCCAAGTATGTTACTGGATTGTTTGTGTTTATTTTACATTTTTAATAAGTACTATACTAAAAAGTAAGAGTCATTTACAGTCCAGGCTGATCCTGTGAGTGGTCCTTTGGATGAGTAAACAAAATACCATGGCAATTGAGTCATGAATATCTTAATGATTCGTTGGACTACTTCTAATGGTCGACAAATATAAACAACCTTTATTTACAATTTTAAGAGTGGTGGGAAACTTAAGACAATACATTTTTAGGCAATTTTCTCTTAAGGCAAAATTTAAGAAATTTCCCAAAAAAAAAAAAAAATAAAATTAAATTTTTTCAAAAAATTTTGATTAAATTTTCTCTTAAGACAAAAATTCCATAAACTGTTCTTTAAAGACAAAATTTCCCAAAATTGTTCTTTAAAGGCAACATTTTCCAAAATTTTTCTATTTTTTTTTTAAAGCAACATTTTTCAGAAATTTGCTCTAGAGACAAAATTTTTCTGGAAATTTTCCTTAAGACATAATTTTCCAGAAATCTTCTCTCAAGACAACATTTTTCAATATTTATGTTAAGACAAAATGTTTGCAAAAATTTTACAAATGACAACCCTACGGTTGTCACAGGACATATCCTACAGGGAATGAAAAGTTATGATTCTTATGTATTTTTTAAAAAGTCGCTTAGTTGTTGTAAAAAATTGCTTAACCGTTAAATATATTTGCTAAATAATGTTATCTATCTTAAAAATACTTCCAAAGTATACTTATCCTTCTCGAACTGTCCCAGGGCCTATCCCACGGTGTTAGAATGGTGGCAATTCGTCACTTCATGCGTCATATCCTTATCAAAGTGATAGGTATTTTCCATGTAAGGGGACTAGAACTGGGACCGGTCCCTATCACCAGAGGACCTATCCCGTGACAGGTTTCGGACCTGTCCCTTATATACTCTACACCATGGATCGCATTTGACAAGTTCTTTGAATGCCTTTTCAAATAGAAAAACACCTCCTGCGAAATTTCAGGCAAATCGAGTAATAATTGCGCCCTCCAGAGGCTCAAAAAGTCAAACTGGGAGATCGGTTTATATGGCAGCTATATTAGGTTATATACGGATTTAGACCATACTTGGCACAGTTGTTGGGAGTCATACCAAAACGACATCTGCAAAATTTCAACCATTTTGCTTAAGAATTGCGCCCTCTAGAAGCCCAAGAAGTCTAATCGGGATATCGATTTATATGGCAGCTATATCAGGTTATAGACCGATTTAGACCATACTAGGCACAGATGTTGGGAGTCATACCAGAACACGTCATGCTTAAGTTCAGCCAAATCGGATAGGAATTGCGCCCTCTAGAGGTTCAAGAAGTCTAATCGGAGATCGGTTTATATGGCGGCTATATCTGGTTATGGACTTATTTAGACCATACTTCGCACAGATTTTGGGAGTCACACCAGAACACTTCGTGCTAAATTTCAGCCAAATTGGAAAGAATTGCGCCCTCTAGAAACTTAAGAAGTCAAGACCCAAGATCGGATTATATGGCAGCTATATCAGGTTTTAGACCGATTAAGACTCTACTTGGGACAGTTGTTGGGAGTCATGCCAGAACACGTCATATAAAATTTCAGCCAAATCGGATAGGAATTGCGCCCTCAAGAGGCTCAAAGGTTTAATCGGGAGATCGGTTTATGTGGCGGCTATATCTGGCTATTGACTGATTTAGACCATACTTCACACAGTTGTTTGGAGTCGTACCAGAACACTTTATGCAAAATTTCAGCCAAATCAGATAAGAATTGCCCCCTATAGAGACTAAAGAAGTCTAATCGGGAGATCGGTTTATATGGCAGCTAAATCAGGTTATATACCGGTTTAGACCATACTTGGAACAGTTGTTGGAAGTCATGACAAAATATACACATGCAAAATTTCAACCATATTGGATAAGAATTGCGTCCTCTAGAAGCCCATGAAGTCTAATCGAGAGCTCGGTTTATATGGCGACTATTCACGATATGGACTGATTTAGACCATACTAGGCACTGTTGTTCGGAGTCATACCAGAACACTTCATGCTGAATTTCAGCCAAATCGGATAAGAATTACGCTCTCTACAAGTTCTAGAAGTCAAGACCCATGGTCGGTTTATATGGCAGCTATATCAGGTTACCAACAGGTTTATACTATACATGCCACAGTTGTTGGAAGTGATACCAAAACACCATGTGCAAAATTTTAGCCAACTCGGATTAGAATTGCGCCCTCTAGAAGCTCAGGAAGTCAAGATCGGTTTATATGGCAGCTATATCAAAACATGGACCGATAAGGCCCATTTATAATCCCAACGGACCATACTAGGCACTGTTGTTCGGAGTCATACCAGAACACTTCATGCTGAATTTCAGCCAAATCGGATAAGAATTACGCTCTGTACAAGTTCTAGAAGTCCAGACCCACGGTCGGTTTATATGGCAGCTATATCAGGTTACCAACAAGTTTAGACTATACATGCCACAGTTGTTGGAAGTGATACCAAAACACCATGTGCAAAATTTTAGCCAACTCGGATTAGAATTGCGCCCTCTAGAAGCTCAAGAAGTCAAGATCGGTTTATATGGCAGCTATATCAAAACATGGACCGATAAGGCCCATTTAAATCCCAACGGTTCTACACTAATACGAAGTATTTGTGCAAAATTTCAGGCGCCCAGCTTTACTCCTTCGAAAGTAAGCGTGCTTTCGACAGACGGACGGATGGACGGACATGGCTAGATCGACTTAAAATGTCATGACGATCTATGGGGTCTTAGACGCATATTCCGAAGTATTACAAACGGAATGACGAAATTAGTATATCCCCAATCCTATGGTGGAGGATCAATTTGTGTTTCTTTGTCTGTCTGTTCCGCATAGACTGCAAAACGGCTGAACCGATTTTCTTGAAATTTTCGCAGATGGTCTATAATGGTCCCATGTTGAAAATAGGCTACTACATGTTTTGATATCTGAAGGGGGGCGGACCCTCCCCTTACCTTTATTTTCAGAAATCGGAGATGGGTGGTGTGATTTAAGCAAAATTTTGTCTGCTCTCTTATAGTAACCTAAAACCAAAAACCTGATATCCAAATTTCGGATAGGGTACCTAGGGGGTTCACCCCACCCCCAAAACCCACCAAATATGTTTATAGACCAATCACGACAATAAGGGACTCAAATGAAAGGTACTTGAGAGTGGAAAACGAAACTGATATTCAAATATGGAGTCAAGTTTTTGGGGGGGGCTGGCCCCCAAAACACCCCTAAATCGGACATGTTTACCGACCATGGCAATATGCGGCTCAAATAAAAGGTATTTGGGAGTAGAGCACGAAATTGATATCCACTTTCGGGACCAAGTTTCTGGGGGTCCTTCCCTTCCCGAAAACACCCTCCAAACAGGACTGACCATGGCAATATGGGGCTTCAATAAAAGGTATTTGAGAGTAGTAAACGAATCTGATATCCAAAAGTGATACCAAAAATTTCTATGAAATATTCTCTAAAGACAAAATTTCTATGAAATTTTCTTTTAAGACAAAATTTCTATGAAATTTTCTCTTAAGACAACATTTCTATGAAATTTTCTCTGTGGACAAAATTTCTATAAAATTTTCTCTAAAAACAAAATTTCTATGAAATTTTCTTTTAAGACAAAATTTCTATGAAATTTTCTTTTAAGACAAAATTTCTATGAAATTTTCTCTTAAGACAAAATTTCTATAAAATTTTCTCAAAAGACAAAATTTCTATAAAATTTTCTCAAAAGACAAAATTTCTATAAAATTTCTCTAAAGACAAAATTTCTATGAAATTTTCTCTAAAGACAAAATTTCTATGAAATTTTCTCTAAAGACAAAATTTCTATGAAATTTTCTCTAAAGACAAAATTTCTATGAAATTTTCTCTAAAGACAAAATTTCTATGAAATTTTCTCTAAAGACAAAATTTCTATGAAATTTTCTCTAAAGACAAAATTTCTATGAAATTTTCTCTAAAGACAAAATTTCTATGAAATTTTCTCTAAAGACAAAATTTCTATGAAATTTGCTCTAAAGACAAAATTTCTATGAAATTTTCTCTAAAGACAAAATTTCTATGAAATTTTCTCTAAAGACAAAATTTCTATGAAATTTTCTCTAAAGACAAAATTTCTATGAAATTTTCTCTAAAGACAAAATTTCTATGAAATTTTCTTTAAAGACAAAATTTCTATGAAATTTTCTCTAAAAAGAAAATTTTTATAAAATTTATTCTGCTGACAAAATTAAAAGACAATTTTATCGTAGATTTTCCCCATCAATCTTTTTCAAAAGCCCCATGACACTAAACAACTACTATCTCATGCCTTTTGACACATACAATCGTTTTAGATATACATCAAGGGAGAAGTGAAAGTCATCAAACTGTCAGTTACGTTGCTCAGCGCGGAGCGACTCCCTAATTTTTGCTCCTTTTTATAGTTTGTTTTAGTTTTTGTTTGTTTATAATTGACAAACATCAAGGTTCTGGTTATTAAGTCCTTAAGGACTCCTTGCCAACGTTTTGGGGGGAATCAGACAAGTCGGAAGTGAGGGACTTGACTGACATGATAGAAGCCACCATATTGCCAACCATCTTATCATGCCACCATGGGGTTGTTCAAACACTATTACATACGTTAACTCCCAATGGGACTTAAACACGCACGTTTCTATCGCATTTGTTCTTTGTGGGTAAACATTCAATAATTTGTAAATTTCAGCCTATATTTCTGATTGTTCTTAGCCGGAAGAATGTTTTGGCCATAAGAATTGATTTTTTGTGTGCTAAGTTATTTTGGCATTTTCCTCGAAGGACGTAGGCGAAAAAGCCTAGGGATGTTTGCTATATATACTTTCATATTCCGCCCTAAGAATAACATAAAGGTTGCAAGCGTAACAAAGAAATGAGTTTTAGACATGTGTTGATAATTTGTGGCACATTTCTATTAAGGAACCCCAGATTGTATGCCAAGGAAACTTGCGTGTTTCTGATGGATTTTTATAATAAATTCAAATCAACCGCAACGAAATTAGCCATTATTTTTAGTTATTTTGCGTCTGGTCCTAAATATTGATTTGTTCTTGCAGACTTGTCTGGGTAAAAATGCTTTAAAAGTAAATGAAAAGTGTGGATATTTTTCTTACTTTAAGGTTTAGAGAAAAATTTTAAAATATATATTGTAGAAGGGATATTTGGTCTAGACATGCAACATTTTTCACATTATTTTAATAAGGTTTCTCATATATGGTTAACTTAGATATAATTCTTGGAATTCAAATTGTGAATGAGGCAATTCATTGTTGAATATCTTGATATTGACTAGCTAAGATATTTAATTTAAAAAAAATATATATAAAATTTATATGACAGACTTACCAATTTTAAGAAAATGTTCTTTAGGGTGAAAGCTGAAAAAAAATCAAATATCAGTTTAAAAAATATAATAAAACATATTTTGTAGAAACATTTTTCTAAACATTATTTTTAAATAAATTTTTTGTCAAAATTTCATTTTTATAAAATTTTATTTAAAATTTAATTTTTAATTGAATTTTTTTTTTTTAAATTGTCTTTCTATGGAAATCTTTGTCAAAATTGCATTTCTAGAGACATTTTTTCTAAATTTAATTTCTATAGGTAATTTTGTCAAAATTTCATTTCTATAGGAAATTTTGTCAAAATTTAATTTCTATAGGAAATTTAGACAAAATTTCATTTCTATAGTAAGTGTTGTCAAAATTTCATTTCTATAGGAAATTTTGTCAAAATTTCATTTCTATAGGAAATTTTGTCAAAATTTCATTTCTATAGGAAATTTTGTCAAAATTTCATTTCTATAGGAAATTTTGTCAAAATTTCATTTCTATAGGAAATTTTGTCAAAATTTCATTTCTATAGAAAATTTTGTCAAAATTTCATTTCTATAGGAATTTTGTCAAAATTTCATTTCTATAGGAAACTTTTTAAAATTTTGTTTCCATAGAAAATTTTGTAAAAATTTCTGTAGGAAATTTTTTCAAAATTTCATTTCATCGTTAGGCTTTTTAACAGCCCGTCATGCGAATCAATTTCTGTTTCATTGTTTTTCAAGTCAAGCTTAATGATCATGTTGACGTCTGCAGGCGGAGCTTGCAACGTTAACAAAGGGATAAAATTAATGCAAAGGCCATAGGGGGGAGTTGTAGTTTGTTTGAAGAGATATTGCTCAGTGGAAAAGCTTACAGGGAACAGTCTGGTCTAATATTATATAATTTCTATACAAAATGTTGTTAAAACTTAGTTTCTTTAGGAAATTTTGTCAACGCTTCTTTGCTATAGAAAATTTTGTCAAAATTAATCAATTGTTTTTTGAAAATTGTTTTCTATAGGAAAAAATTGTCAATATTTCATTTCTATGAGAAGATGTGACACATCCTTGTAAGGAATTTGCTTATTTATTTATTCTTTCTTACTTATATCCAATTAATTTATTTGTATTTTCTATCTTTTATTTCTTCTATTTCAGGTATGAATCCTTTGAACTTGCTCTCCTTAAACTCATAGCCCAGCCAATGTAAGTTGCCTCTTTCTTATAAATTATTCAATAATTTTCAAATTTAAACAGAAATTCAATACCTTTCAACCTTTGTGAGATTTCAGGCGAATCCTTTTTATGAAATAGATTGTGGTGACTTTAGCCAAGGGGACTCAAACATCAACAACAACTATGGGTAAAGCAATTTGCAACCACCCTTATAAGAACACAAGATACCCCCTTATATGTATAAGACGACTTTTACCTTTGCTGCAAAATTCATAAAACAGAAAATCCTTGAAATGGTTGCTTCTTTAAAACAACCTTTTTCTGTGGGTATTTCGTGTGTCTAGCGTTCACTCTTAGCCGTATACACTTTCGAGACATTTTTAGAAAACTTCTCAAGGCAAAGAAAGCTCTTTTGTTGTTTTTTTTTTTTCATTCTCTTCTTTCTTTTGTATTCTAAGACTTTAAGAAAGCAAATAGCTATTGACTATTGGTTTTTCTTGCCAAACACACCAAAGAAGAAAAGAATTGCTTTTCATTTTATGTTGAAATTTTATATAGATCTTGTATTTTGTGGTTGCCTTGAAAATACAATCTTATAGGGCTTAAAACACATGTCATTTCATGGCCAAGAAGATTTTTCTTTTCCAATTCTTCGAATTGGGGGGGGGGGGGGACCTTAAACAAAAAAAAAAAAATAACAACTTGGGGGGTGTTCTTAAAGTGTTAAGATATTTTAGTGGTATTATGTTTCAGCCAAAAAGTATACTTTAATTTTACAAAGTAAGCAGGGGAGAGCTATTGGTGGATATAGCAACTGCCTTAAAGTATGCTATGGTTTTTGGTAAACAAAACATATTTCAGTTACAGTAAGGGCTAAACTTATGAAAACAGTGGAAGAGACCAAAAAAGAAAATAAAAAGGTAACAAAATAAACAGTTAATAAAAAATAGAAATTAAAAAACAATAACAAAATAAAAAACCAAAAAAATAAAAAAAGAAAAATGAAAAATAAAATAAATAATGCAAAAATATATAAAAATAAAATTAATAATAGGAAATGGATAAAAATAAATTAAAAGAGAATAACTAAAAATAAAATAATAAAAACAAAATGAAATCAATAAATAAAAAAAATATGAATAAAAAAATATAAAAAAATAAAAATAACTTAAAATAAAAAAATAGAAAACAAAAATAAAAAGGTATGAATATATATATAAAATAAAACAAAAAAAAAATTAAAAACAAAATAAAAAAATTTAAACTTCTGAAAACAGTGGAAAGACCAAAAAAGAAAATAAAAAGACAACAAAATAAACAGTTAATAAAAAATATATAGAAATTAAAAAACAAAATAAAAAACAAAAAAATAAAAAAAAAAATAAAAAAAAAACAAAAATGAAAAATAAAATAAATAATGCAAAAATATATAAAAATAAAATGTATAACAAGAAAATGGATAAAAAATAAATAAAAAGAAAATAACTAAAAATAAAATAATAAAAACAAAATGAAAACAATAAACAAAAAAAAAATTAAAAATAAAATAAAAAAAATTAAATGAAATAAAAAAATAGTAAAAATCATATAAAAAAAATATAAAAAGCATAAAACGAAACGAATAAGATATATTGTTTTTTTATGAAAATTATATGAAAACGCTTTTAAAATGAAATTTTATATATATATATATATATATATATATATATATATATATATATATATATATATATATATATATATATATATATATATATATATATATATATATATATATATATATATATATATATATATATTATATTGAAATTATTGCAATAAAGAAACTAAGAGCATTTATAATTTTGGTGTCGCTTATATAGGAAATAACTCAGTGATATGAGAGAAGTAACCCCTTTGTTCCTTAATGGAATGTTCAAGGGCAAATTTGCAAAATTCCATTCGCAGTAAGAAAAAGTAACTCCCTAGATCAGTTCTAGATTAAGAAAAAGAAAGAGAAGTACTATAGGGTAGGGAGCAAACATCCAACCGATACACTGACATGCATACCCCAGAGAAGCCCTGGTCAAAATGTCCTAGAAGTTGATGTTGTTGTAGCCACATTTTCATGTGGAGGTGGCGATCCTCATCAAGCACCTATAGCTGAGCAAAGGACCGATCGCCGCGGGAACAGGTTGTCCATTGTTTATTAAAAGGCGCTAATAACTCATCTTGTCATATTGAGCATCATGGGCACTCTGTATTGGTGCAAGAGCCGTTGCCGCTCGGCCTCTCACTGAGACTCTCCGCTCGACACTGCTGATTGTCCGCGATTGCCGTTGCAGCTATTCCGTATAAAGCATTCCACTATCCGCAACCTGTGGATGCGCCCGGTAGCTCGCAGCTAAGCTTCTCGTGACAGCAATGAACACTCATCGGACATCAATGTTCCAAGGTGTGTGGTGCTCACAGCTATCCCGTGCCCTTAAGTGTCTACCCCGTGTATGTGCCAACTGGTCCTGTAACCCTTTGCCACAATGCATAAAGGTCTTGGTGGAAGGTGTTATGGTGTGCCTATCGAAACTATGTATCTCTTTTAAGAGACCTTTAAGACCTACGTTTGCTAGATCCCTAGATCCGAAAAGAACTGTCGCACCAAGGAGGAGAGCCTGTTCCCCCGTTAGATAAATTTATCCCTACATAAAACTTTGTCAGTATTTTGTATAAATGAAGAATACCACCTACCTAACTTTTCTGGTTTCCTATTTCTATCGGATAGCCAATTTTTTATAATACCTATTAACTTAAAATAAAATTATGTACAATACCACTCTATTGAAACTCAATTTGATATAATAACTATGGCGATGGCCTCAAAATAAAATTTGCGTAACATAATTTGTGCGCTTGCAATTCTAAACAAGTTTTTCCGCGTTATCCATTTTTTCCATTGGTCAAGAAGTCTGAGACTTGGCCATAACAAATGCAAGATGAACAAGATTGCAAAAAACAAAAACACCAATCCATCCATGGCTAAGATGATTTGGTGGTCTTTTGGTCAGTTGCCGCTGCTGGTTGTGGCATACAACAGCTCTTAAGAGGTACTAACGTAATCCTCCTAATTGCAACATTCAACTCACAAACACCTCTAATGCATGTGATGGACCGAGAGGCAGTTAGCAAGAGTGAATTCCCTAACACACATATGCAGCTGCTGGCAAAGAAACATGTTTCAAACATTGTATGGTCCCAAATGCTAGTTAACCCTGTCCAAATGACACAAATACACAAATGAGTATTTAGCAAAGAGCCATGAAGCAGGAGGGGCTACCAAAAGCTTTGGAATGATGCGTTATGGAGGTAGCATATTTGTCCAACCACCACCACTAGCGACAATTCATGAAACAACATTCCAACTCACACTGGCTCTACTAGAGCTCCCATGTGACATATTTTTTGAGTAAAAATCCAGCCAAGTGACACAGTTTTATGGTTATCATGCCTGAGTATGGTGGATAAATCGTCTTTAGAAACGCCAGCTGTAACTCCTCATATCTGACCATTCAACCCTCAGTCATATTCGTAAGAAACATCAATAAATTCCAATTAGTACTAAAGGAAATAAATGTCTTATGGACCATGGAATATTCTTTGCTGTAACATCATTATGGCTAACACATCAATGGGCAAAATTGGCTGCGTTTTTTCGCTGCTGCTACAGTTTAGTATGTTAAAATTTTTATGGTTTTTATGGTTATTACGGTTAGACAGACACCGCCACCACCAGCAACATAGCTGATGTTTGGAAGTTTTCTTTCCTCCGTATTTGGTTGATGGTGGTCTGTGTATGGCCTAGCGTTAGACTAGCCCATCATCTAATTGCCAGTAGCTCTTTGGGGGGCAAATGAGCTGCTATTCGCCATCACCATCACCATTTGGACTGGGGCAAACGCCCACCTATGCGCTTTATACGTTGTAAATGCTCTGATGAAGCTTTTAAAGATTATGAGTTCAGACATACGTCAGATATTGATTTCTTTACGGCAACTTCGTGATAAGCGTTACCTTGCTAATTACGTACCACGTCTTTTCCCCTGCATCCGTCCTCCATTTGTTTGTCTGGCTGGCTAGCTAGCTAACTGCCTGTCAATCTCAATATTTACTATATGCTTAGTTAGCGCTTTCGTTATGTTAGCTAGTTCAAAATTTAAAATTGTTATTAGAAAATAAATTATTTCCGCTGTTGTAGAGCCTTGTCTGCCTAATGATGTGTCTTTGAGGGCGTAAACATGTCTAGAAATTTTATTACAAATATGTCACATTCGGTACAAGATCAATGTGCATGAGTAGGGTGGCGGAGATGCATAAGGTCAGATTGTGGGCACTGTAACAAAAGCCAGATAGAATGGAAATAGCACAAAAAGGGAAACTGTAAGAAATCGAAAAACAGAGGAAATCGAAAAAGTAAGGAGTTAATATGAAAAAATTTCCGATAGAAATGAAATTTTGACAAAATTTCCCATAGAAATGAAATTTTGACAAAATTTCCTATAAAAATGAAATTTTGACAAAATTTCCTATGGAAATGAAATTTTGACAAAATTTCCTATAGAAATGAAATTTTGACAAAATTTCCTATAGAAATGAAATTTTGACAAAATTTCCTATAGAAATGAAATTTTGACAAAATTTCCTATAGAAATGAAATGTTGACAAAATTTCCTATAGAAATGAAATTTTGACAAAATTTCCTATAGAAATGAAATTTTGACAAAATTTCCTATGGAAATGAAATTTTGACAAAATTTCCTATAGAAATTAAAATTTTGACAAAATTTCCTATAGAAATGAAATTTTGACAAAATTTCCTATAGAAATGAAATTTTGACAAAATTTCCTATAGAAATGAAATTTTGACAAAATTTCCTATAGAAATGAAATTTTGACAAAATTTCCTATAGAAATGGAATTTTGACAAAATTTCCTATAGAAATGAAATTTTGACAAAATTTCCTATAGAAATGAAATTTTGACAAAATTTCCTATAAAAATGAAATTTTGACAAAATTTCCTACAGAAATGAAATCACGACAATATGGGACTCAAATAAAAAGTATTTGAGAGTGGAAAACGACCACAAATACCACTCTAATATGGAGTCAAGTATTTGTGGGTCCGCCCCACCCACAAAAACCCTTCTAAATCGGAAATATTTACCGACCTTGGCAAGGGACCACCTCACTCTCCAAAACACCCCTAAATCGTGCACATATATGACGAGAAGAGCACGACATTGATACAAACCTTCGGGTATACAAATGTGGAACCATGTATTGACGGCACCGCCCCTTCCCCAAAACACCCCCCAAATAGTACAAATTTACCGACCATGGCAATAAGTGGCTCAAATGAAAGGTCTTTGGAAGTAGATTACGAATCTGATATTAACATTCGGTAAAAAAGTGTCTATAGCGCTGCCCCTCCCCTAAAGCAACTTCCAAAGAGGACAAATTTACGGACCATAGCAATATGGGACTTAAATAATAGGTATTTTAGAGTAGAATACAAATCTGATAACAAAATGCGCCCCTCCCCAAAAATACCTTCCAAAAGCACAAATTTACGACCACAGCAATATGGGTCTCCAATGATAGGTCTTTAGGAGTAAAGCACGAATCTAATATCAAAATTCGGGAAAAAGTGTCTACGGGGTCATCCCACCCTCATAACACTACCCAAATAGGACATATTTGCTGACCATTGCAATATGGGCTCTAATAAGAGGTATTTTGGAGTAGAAAGCGAATCTGATATATATTTTCAGGTGCAAGCCCCATCCCCTAAAACACCCCCAAACCGGACATGTTTGCCAACTATCGAAATATGGGGCTCTAAAGACATGTATTTGGGAATATGATTTTAAAAATTGGGTGCAAGTACCTAGGGTTACTTGGACCCAAGTCCAAAACCGCCCTAAAAGTACCGTTCAAAATCGAAAGTGGACCGATCGGGACAATTTTGGACTCCAATGAAAGGGCTCAGAATATGAATATGATATCAAAAAATGGATCCAAATACCTAGGAAGCCGCCCCAAGTCCCAAACCATTCCAAGAGTACCGTTTAATATCGCAAGTACACCGATCGGGACGATTTTGGATTCCAATGAAAGGTATTCGAGAGTAAACCATTATCGATTATTAAAAATTGGACGCAATTACCAATGAAGCCCCGCCCCAAGACCAAAGCCCTCACAAATGGGCATATTAGACGATCATGATAATACGGGAGTCTTTTGAAAGGTATTCGGGAGTAGATTACGAATATGATAATAGAAATGAGGTTCAAGTGATAGGAGGTGGCCTTACCCTCAACACCTTTCAATATATGAATATTTGTCAATCAGGGCTATCTGGGGTTCAATAAAAGATACTTGGTATTAATTATACAAATTGCATTGGGGAGACACATACGGTAGTAAGAAACATATTTTTCGCGTGAATGCACAGCGGAACACGCTGGGTACAGCCAAGGATGGAAAATAGAAATTTTAAAATCCTACTCAAAAGGTTTTTTTTTTCTGTTTCAGTTTTCAGTTTTGCATAAAGATTTCAAAATTCCTAGTTTGCCAATGAAGATTACATAAAGGTCATCATCGGACATCATATCAATGATGTCCGATACAAGTTTAAGCTCAATGATAAGGAACCTCCCACATAGAACGTCACACCAGAAGATTACACACTTACTATCTAAAGTAATTACTTCACAATTATCGCTAGCGTCTGGAGGGGAAATTTTTTCTGATGCTCTGGCAGGGACTTGAACCTAGGCGTTCAGCTTCAGAGATGGACATAGTAACCTCTGGGTTACGTTGGCCCCGAGTATTCGAGTGCAGAAGTCAGTAGAACTTCTGCCTTACCGATTATATGACATATTTCTTCACCTCGAAGCAAAACAATGTTATTCACAATACATAAATTAGATGGAGTAAGAGCACTTTATTACTTTTAGAGTATTGCTATAAAAGTACTTTAAGTGGTTAAGTTAAATGTGAAATGATATTGCCCATTTCTATACCAAACGACCTGAAAACTAATCCACTGTAAAAATATAAAAAGGCTTGAAAGATATCCGAAATCTTCATAAAATTATTTGTGTTTAAAAAAGCACTAAATCTGTCGCGGGAGTACAACGGTACTCCTCGGATCGAAAAAGTACTAAATAAAGTACTTTAGTACTGACTTTTCCATCTCTGGGTACAGCTTGTTTCCTATAAAAATTCAATTTTGGCAAAATTAACTTTAGAAATGAAATTTCGAAACAATTTTTTGAAATTTTAAAGCTCATTTTTAAACTGTCTACAAAAATAAAAATTTCTCATTGCGATAGAATTTTAACAAAATTTTTAGATATTTTTCTATAAAACAATTTTTTTTATCAAATTTGTTTTATAAAATTGAAATGCAAAATATTTTTTTTTCAAAAAGTTCTTAACATATCTTTTTCTATAACACAAATATGTATATTTATTAACAATTTTTTTTTGTTTGTAATTCTCTTAGTCATTTTATCGTTTATCATGCCTCTTCACCCTTTTCATAGTTTTCACTTTCTTCTTCTTTACGAAACGAAATCCCATAAACAAACTAAGCTCTAGTACCTCTATCAACACCTTCCTACTATCTAGCCCACTTTCCCTTAAACAACAATTTCCTTTCCCCCTCATCGGGTAGCACTTTATAACAATTTCCGTTTCAAATCAAAGAAACGATACTTGAAAATGCAAACCAGCACCTGTTGCCTGCACGGAAGTCATGTTAAAAGTGAGAAGAGTAAATAAACAAAAACTTTCAAAAAATAAACATAAACAATGAAAAATATCTCCCCATACACACAACAGCCCATATTGGCAAGTGATAGGTCAAGGCTGGACATATGAAGAGGGACAGCATATAATAGGGCTGCAACTAAGCCTTCTTCAAACCTACCCAACTACCAAAGTAAGTTAAAAAAAAACACTTTTGGGTTTATTGTTTGAAGTTGACATGAAACTGTTGACATTTTAAATCGACTAACAGACATAATGGCCCAGTGAATAGACCAGCCAAGAAATACAAAAAAGTGAAAAAAAAATCATTTAGGGTCTACAATAGGAAATCATGGCTGATGGGGGGTTTGTTGCCCCTGGTGTAGGTGTTGTGTGATAATGAGGACAGCCAGGTTGGCTGGGGTTGTAGTACCTACCAAAATCCATTGAAATGTGTTGATTTGTTTAAATGTTATCCAATGATGGACAGACAGATAGACGAACAGGTTTTTGGCAATTTCAGCTATTGTTGAGATTTAAATTGTTTGGGGGCACCTTGATGACTTTTTGGCCAGGTTATTTGCTGCTGGGTATTTGCAGCCAATTGGGGTAATCAATCAAATTCTAATAACAAAATAAACACACAAATTAACCTGACAACAATTTATTTATTTTATTTTTTTTTGTTGAAAAAGATAACAAAAAAATAGTTAACTCACAGAAATGGTGAAAGTGTTAAGTCCCTGCTCAACACATGTAAAGGTTTTAACAGCCAAAGAGCAACTAGGCGAGCAATGCACTTGTTGTTCGTCATCAAACCATAACAAAAGATGATCTGGCAGTTTTCAACAACGAAATGGGCCAATAAAATAAGAATTATAGAATTTCTATTTCTATTTTTACTTTTGTTTTTCTTTTTTTTTTTGGTAATTTTTGTTGGTCAAATACTCGTGTGAACTTAAGGTTTCATCACCTTTTTCTAGGTTACTGGGTCTGTGGCAATAAGGCAATTTAATCTTTCAAAGAAAAACATTCAAATTGACTTTCTTTGTTGCGGCTTAAGATGGTTAAGGGGCTTCAAAGATTATTTAATACTTGGCATTGAAAGTTGCCAGCTTTGTCTGAACTTTCTTTTGTTTGTGTCCCACCTGAATTGATGTTTTTTTTTGGTCGATATCAAAAGAAATGTCTGCATATATATTTGTTAATAATAGTATTAGCACAAAAATACTACAAAATCTTATGTAATATTTTGAAAACACACACATACACACTCGAATATCAACAATGCGGCAATCGTATCTCCAAACCCTCTTTAGCCACAACTGAGTTGCGGTAGAGCGAGAAGCAACCAGGTACCCCTCTTCACATAAAAGTGATTTAAGTTTTGCACATCGCAACTCCCCTATTGATAGGTTACGCTATTTTTATTTTCCTTAATGAAAGACTTTCGTTTTCATCGAAAGAAAGAAAAAAAAATATATAACAAAAAGTAAATACTACTGGGCTAATCAAAAATCGAAATGATCATTAATTAATGGAAATTGATTATATTAGGAGGAGGAAGAAGATGACACAACAACAACAACAACATAAAATGATCTCCAAGTTGGCAAACAATAGAAAATACCTTTGATATGATGATGCCTCATATACACGAAAATTAACAACACATAATGACCAGCTTTTCATAAATTAACCATTGTAACATGCAGCTGACAATGGCAGCAGCACAATAGCCGGCATGAGGCCGGAAGATGTGCAAAAAGAGGCCGCCGCCATCATCATCACCACCACAACGTCAATGCTACATAATCTTGCAGTTCATTAAATCATCTAAATGGCCCCAAGGTGGGAGGGTCCGCCATTAAAGTGGTCGCTTGGGTCTATCGGTCGATTGGTGGTTCAAGCATCATCGCATCAAGTGTTGGCGATATACACATAACATACAATTTATAAATATTTGCTGTTTTTTTTATAGTTTTATTAGAGGAAATATAAATTATTGGAGACATTTGCAACGAATTCGATTTATGCAGGTATGCCTTTCTTTTTGTCGCCAGCTGATGAGAGTGAAAGTAAATATTTTAATTATAATTTAGTTTGCAAAAATCCCGGAAAGGTTAAATAATCAATACCGTTGAAAAAAAAAACAAATTTATGGTTTTTGAGTTTTAATAAAAAAAAAAAAAAAAATTAAGAAAAATAGAGGGAGTGGAGATGTTGATGACAACTGACGGTATCTTAATTTACGGCTCAAAGCTCAACTCAAATAGTTGCAGAGATTAGGTTGCCTTGTGATACCGTTCGTTTACGCATGCGTAACTTTTTGTATATTAGAGACATAATCTGACCTTTAGAGAACGGGAAGAAAAAACTCTGAGCTGAGGAGTCTCATGACAGGCCTTTAAAGCCGGTCACCTTAGACTTCCGAACAAATTTTCGATTAGGTAAATCTTCATTTGAGAGTAATCAAAGTCCTTACAAAAAAACGCTTGAGGTCGACAATATCTCTTCTGGTTTTAATTATACCCTCCACCATAGGATGGGGGTATACTAATTTTGTCATTTCGTTTGTAACACCTCGAAATATGCGTCTAAGACCCTATAAAGTATACATATTCTTGATCGACATGACATTTTAAATCGATCTAGCCATGTCCGTCCGTCCGTAAATCTGTCGAAAGCACGCTAACTTTCGAAGGAGTAAAGCTAGCCGCTTGAAATTTTGCCCAAATAATTCTTATTAGCGCGGGTCGGTTGGGATTGTAAATGGGCCAAATCGGTCTATGTTTTGATATAGCGGCCATATAATCCGATCTGGGGTCTTGACTTCTTGAGCCTCTAGAGGGCGCAATTCTCATCCGATTTGGCTGCAATTTTGCATAAAGTAGTTTGTTATGACTTCCAGCAACTGTGCCGAATTTGTATCAAATCGGTTTATAACCTGATATACCTGTCATATAAACCGATCTTGGATCTTGACATCTTGGACCACTAGAGGCCGTAATTCTTATCCGATTTGGTTGAAATTTAGCATGAAGTATTTTGTTATGACTTCCAATAAATGTGTTAAGTATGGTTTAAAACGGTCCATAACCTGATATAGGTGTTATATAAACCGATCTTGAATCTAGACTTCTTGACGCAATTCTCGTCCAATGACCCATGACTTTCAACATTCCTGTCCAATATGGTGTGAATCGACATATAGCCTGATACAGCTCCCATGTAACCGATCTCCCGTATATGTTTCTTGGGTACCTACAAGGCGCAATTCTTATTCGAATGGACTGAAATATTCCCCAATGACTTCTACTATGGTCTTCAACATTCAATTTACTTGTGGTCCGAATCAAACTATAACTTAATATATCTCCAATAGCTTAAAAATAGCGTATATTACCTTGCCGAGCTTTTAGAGTATATGCAAGTTTTAGGCAGACTGTGAAAGTAGTGGCCAGATGGACCGTCAGATAGTTGGCCTTCTTCTGTAGTATTGCCAGAAAGCTCCTTAAAGCTTCCTTTACCATAAATTCGTATGATTAATTGCAGAAACAACAGAGAGATAAAAACTTTTCACAATCTCGCAGAATAACGAGGGACGTCATTTCAACGTGATGAGACATTAAAAAATCAGTGTATATTCCTTAAGTTCACATTTTACTTATAGGTAGTAAAAAGTGAAAAAAAAAAACTAAGTAAAATCTTTCTCAAATTTCTTTACTGCTATTGGAAGTTTTTTATTTATGAGTTCCAACATAAAGTAAATATATGATCGAATATAATAAAGCATTGGCTATTATGCATATTTAAAGTTAAATTTTGTTCGTATTAAGTTAATTTTAACTTCTGTTGATGTTCATAATTTCTTGAGCGTATGTAAATTTTTAATGAACTTCACAATCTAAGTCAATCTATTCATGTCTGTCTGTAGAAATGACGTTGAAATTTGGCTCTGATAACTTTTTTTGTAAACAAAAAGGCCATATCAGTGTCTATGCATTCATTTTATATTTTACTTATAGGTAGTAAAGAGTGACCTAAAACTAAGTACACATAATTTCGTAGTTTTAAAGTTATTGTTGAACTTATAGCCAGCATAATAAGTGTAATATGAATACTTCTTATTGATATGGGTCATTAAGGATTACAAATAGGTCACATCGGTTTAAATTGGGATATAAAAATGAGATGAGATAAAAATGAGCCTAATTCGATTTTTTTTTATTAATTTTAAGGATAATGAAAAAACTTGACGTAACTTGACTTTTTTCAAAATCGTTGTTATCTGCAATCGTATTCACCTAAAATTTTGAGACAAGGTGCAACTGACAATTGTCTTCCAGAATAAACAAAAACCGCAAACTTGATTTGTTGTTACTTTACAGGAGAAGGAAAAAACTTGACATAGTCGTTTATTTAAATAGTTATAAATCTGTTATTTACAATTGTATCCACCTGAGTTTTGGTGGAAATCTGCATCCGACATTTGTATTCTAGAATTCTCATAAAATTCAATTTTTGAAAAAATTGTGCTATGTCCATTTTATATTAAACCATCGATACTCGCTTGGCTTCGTACTGCTTGTTTATATTATTACTCATATTCAACTGTATCTTTTAATTCTACAGTAACATCTGTATCCCTTGCATTACCCTTAAATTGATATCTATTCACCTTCTTTGACACTATTCTTAAAAAATAGAAAAATTTGTTTAAGACCGTTCCAATTTGGCATTTAAAATTGTAAAAGAAGATAGAGCGTTTTATAAATTCAAAGTTTATGAGCAATTTGTACAAACAAACACTATCGGTTTATATTTCTCTAGATAAACTCCGATGCAAAAAAATTAAAATAAACAACTGATATTATTAACAAGTGAAAAAAAAAGCTTCTACAAGTCTCAATAATAAAAGACTTGCAACATTTCCATTAGGAGACCAAAGAAAGCAGGGAAGGCAAACCTCAAAAAATAATATAAGCCCGTTAAAAGAATAAAATTTTTTTGTTGGTCATAAAACACTCATAGTTTGCTATGCCTTTTATTGTTAAGTACCTGCACTTGACTCTTTTTTTCCATGAAAAATTGGCCATCTCGGGGTCATCTTATCTTGGGATACCTTGTCCTCCCAGCTTATTTTTGTGGTATATATTTTTTTCAACTTTACAATTCAAGCAAATTACCACACAATGCATCGACTGCAATTGGCATTTTGAGTGCGAATATTTTGTTGCCGCCGCTATGTTATTGTAACTTTGAGCCGGTAAACCAGAGTCGATTACCTAGCATACAACAATGTGGTTGTTGGTGGTTCCATTGTTGCTATAAAAAGATCAACAATAACAACAACAATGCAGCACATTAGCAATTTGTTAAAGTAACAAATCAAAAAATGCAAAAAATGGCAAAAAGCTGTGTAGCAATCTGTGCATAGAATGGACAGACAGACAAAGCAGGACAGACAAAACACAGAAATGTAAAATAAGTCACCAGGTTGCAAGCTGCCGGTGCGGTGGCGGACCACTACCACTAGCACTAGCAGCAGCCATCATCATCAAAGTAACATTGAGTCAAGAGTCTCTTAGTTGAGCGAATGCCATGAATATTTGGATGAATGCCTTGTATTGAGAAAAGCTATGATATTTTTAGCATTTTTTCTAGGAATACTAACTAAAGCGCTGGAAAATTGCTTATGTAGCAACAACAATCGCAACAATTCCAGCAACCAGTTAAAGCACCCTTTTCTTTGGTGTTACCTTTAACAATGTAAGGTTGAATTTTGTTTGATTTCTATTAGTATTCATCAAATTGTATATCCATGCTTTAATTCCAGGTTGATTGAATTTAATTTTCATATTAAGGGAGTGTTGTTTTGTGTGCTTTGTTGTTGCACAAAATACTTCTAAATGTGTAAATGAAAATTATTTTGAAAGATCATAGAAACAAATGTTAGGCAAGTTGTCCAAAGAAAAAAAAAGAAATCAAAAAATTTTCTATAAAAAATACAAAATTTTCATTAAAAAAAAATTATTGTGGGAGGAATCGTTGAAAAAATTTCTATAAAAATAAAAATTTGACAAAATTTTCTATAAAAATAAAATTTTGACAAAATTTTCTATAAAATTTTTAAATTTGACAAAATTTTCTATAAGAATAAAATTTTGACAAAATTTTCTATAAGAATAAAATTTTGACAAAATTTTCTATAAGAATAAAATTTTGACAAAATTTTCTATAAGAATAAAATTTTGACAAAATTTTCTATAAGAATAAAATTTTGACAGAATTTTCTAGAAAAATAAAATTTTGACAAAATTTTCTAGAAAAATAAAATTTTGACAAAATTTTCTAGAAAAATAAAATTTTGACAAAATTTTCTAGAAAAATAAAATTTTGACAAAATTTTCTAGAAAAATAAAATTTTGACAAAATTTTCTATAAGAATAAAATTTTGACAAAATTTTCTATAAAAATAAAATTTTGATAAAATTTTCTATAAAAATAAAATTTTGACCAAATTTTCTATAAAAATAAAATTTTGACAAAATTTTCTATAAGAATAAAATTTTGACAAAATTTTCTATAAGAATAAAATTTTGACAAAATTTTCTATAAGAATAAAATTTTGACAAAATTTTCTATAAGAATAAAATTTTGACAAAATTTTCTATAAGAATAAAATTTTGACAAAATTTTCTATAAGAATAAAATTTTGACAAAATTTTCTATAAGAATAAAATTTTGACAAAATTTTCTATAAGAATAAAATTTTGACAAAATTTTCTATAAGAATAAAATTTTGACGAAATTTTCTATAAAAATAAAATTTTGCCAACATTTTCTATAAAAATAAAATTTTGACAAAATTTTCTATAAAAATAAAATTTTGACAAAATTTTGTATAAGAATAAAATTTTGACGAAATTTTCTATAAGAATAAAATTTTGACAAAATTTTCTATAAGAATAAAATTTTGACAAAATTTTCTATAAGAATAAAATTTTGACAAAATTTTCTATAAGAATAAAATTTTGACAAAATTTTCTATAAGAATAAAATTTTGACAAAATTTTCTATAAGAATAAAATTTTGACAAAATTTTCTATAAGAATAAAATTTTGACAAAATTTTCTATAAGAATAAAATTTTGACAAAATTTTCTATAAGAATAAAATTTTGACAAAATTTTCTATAAGAATAAAATTTTGACAAAATTTTCTATAAGAATAAAATTTTGACAAAATTTTCTATAAGAATAAAATTTTGACAAAATTTTCTATAAAAATAAAATTTTGACAAAATGTTCTATAAAAATAAAATTTTAACAAAATTTTCTATAAAAATAAAATGTTGACAAAATTTTCTATAAGAATAAAATTTTGATAAAATTTTCTATATAAATAAAATTTTGATAACATTTTCTATATAAATAAAATTTTGATAATATTTCTATAAAATTAAAATTTTAACAAAATTTTCTATAAAAATTAAATTTTGAGAAAATTTGCTATACAAATTTTACCAAAATTTTCTATAAAAATAAAATTTGACAAAATTTTCTATAAAAAACAAAATTGACAACATTTTCTATAAAAATAATATTTTAACAAAATTTTCTATCAAAATAAAATTTTGACAAAATTTTCTATTAAAACAAAAAATTGACAAAATTACATCTAAATCGGACATTTTTACCGACCAGTTCAATGAGGCGCTCAAATGAAAAGTATTGGGGAGTAGAGCACGAAGTTGATACCTATTTTCGGGACCAATTTTCCCCACAAACAGCAATTATTTATTGACCATCATAATTTGGGGCTCAAGTAAAGGTATTTGGAAGTAGAATATGAATCTGATATCCAAATGTGGGACCATGTATTTGGGTCACCGCTCCTTCCCCAAGAGTACAAATTTACCGACCAAATGAAAACGACTTCATAAATCAGTAAAGATGGGATTCAGATAAAGGCATTTAAATTGTTTAAATGTTAGCCAAGCGATATACATACAAATACTATTTTCGCAGCTGGTATGCAAATGCAAATGTTGTCCATGAACATTCCACTAAGGAGCAAACTTCTGACATATCAATGAGTGCTGTCCGATTCAAGTTTAAGCTCAATGATAAGGGGCCTCCTTTTTATAGCCGAGTCCAAACGGCGTGCCGCAGTGCGAGAGAAGTTTTACATGGCATAGTACCTCACAAATGTTGCCAGCATTAGGAGGGGAAAACCACCGCTGAAAATTTTTTTCTGATGGTCTCGCCAGGATTCGAACCCAGGCGTTCAGCGTCATAGGCGGACATGCTAACCTCTGCGCTACGGTGGCCTCCAGCATGGTATTTCATTTAAAATAAAAATCCTTAATATAAAGGAAATAATTTTGAACTAAAGGAAATGTTGATCCATTGTTCAACTTTTTAAGGAAACAAGGAAATTTTTGATGTCCCACCACCATAACAACCCCCAAATAGGACGTGTTTGCTCACCAAGACAATTCGGGTCTTCAAGACAGTGGAGCTTGATAATCGTAGTTTTTAGGGCCCATACTTCCATTCGCTGGCTTTTGCAATAAGGGATTTAAATGAATGGTATTTGAGATTAGAAAACGAATTTGACATCCAATTTCGAGACCAATGGCAATTTGGGGCTCAAATAAATTATATATAGATATATGAAAATAGAGCATGTGGCTGATATATTTTCAGGGCTTAGTGTTTGAGGGACCACCAAACTCCCCAAAACACCCCTAAATCGGGCATATTTACCGACCATGTCAATGTGGGACTTAAATGAAAGGTATTGGGGGACAGAGCAAGAATCGATACCCACTTTCGGGACCAATTTTCTGAGGGTCTATCCCTTTCCCAAAATACCCCACAAACAGCAATTTTTTAGTGACCATCGCAATATGGGGCTCAAACAAAGGTATTTGGGAGTAGAATACGAATTTGATATCCAAATGTAGGACCATGTATTTAGGGCATCACCCCTTCCCCAAAATATTCCCCAAAGGGTAAAAGTTTTCGACCATGCCAATATGTGGCTCAAATGAAAGGTATTTGAGATTAAAAAACGAATTTGGGGTCATGTGTTTGGCGGATGTCTCATCCTGTAAACTACGCTTAAACCAATGATAATATGGGTTTTAAATAGATGGTATTTGAGAGAAGAATACGATGCTGGTATTTTTTTCAAGGCCAAGTGTCCGGAGGACCACCTCACCCCGAAAATACCCCTAAATCAAACATCATGGATCATCAAGAATGGAGTACACCTTACATCCAAACCTCAATTCGTAGACCAATAAAGATCATATGGGATTCAGATACAGGCACTTATATTGTTAAACTGTTAGTCAAGCGATATACTATTTTCGTAGCATCTCAAACTACTATTCAACTTCAAAAACTCCATTGACAATTTAAATTCACTTTCCTTAACGTTTAAACCAATTTTCACTTTCTTAGCATTTAGCAAAGGTCATGCAGAGAAAACATTATTTTCACTGTTGGCACCCTTCATAAAGTCTTAATCTTTCATATATTTAAAGCCTCCTTACCATTGCCTGGGATCAGAGCTTGTGGTCAGAGCAAGAGGACATGTGCTAAAAACAAAACACATTAAAAAAGAGTTTGGCATGTGTTAAGCGACCACTTTTTATGATCATTTTATAATGGCCATATGAAATGAAGACGCCTACCAACAACATGCAACAATTGGCCAACACACACACACACACACAATTCAATGTACTTTAAATAGATTCCCAAACAAATTGTGGTGATTTGCAAGCAAAATGGATAATGTTTCAAAAGCCATTTTCCGAAATTATCCAGCGCACATTGTATTTAAATTTGTTTTATGTTTATGATTATGATTAAATTGCGTGTTAAATTTACGAATTAAATAAGAAACGCTTGAACGCTGGCCCATTCACCAAATACCAGCAGATTATGTAAAGCACCTTTTGCTGCTCTTTAAATTTGTTTGTTTGCATGTTAGCCATCACATCATGTCCAATAAGGGAGGGTGGTTGGTTTGAGTTTCCCGCTTTGCTGTTGCAATGCCAAAAATTTCTTGCGTTATTTCTTCAATTTTCATATTTTCCTAATGCCAAAGTAATTAAAACATGATTCCAAAACAAATTGCTAACAAATTTCCTCAAGCTAGAGTAGAAAAAAAATGAAAATTGAAAATTTTATGAAAATGTCACTCAACACAACAAGCCACCAGAAATGGAGCATTATACAGCAGTGGGCCATCAAATGGAATAGTCCCCTGCTGCTGGGCCCTCTCTCTCTATGGCTATTTTGCAACTCTTCAAGTGAAACTTATGCAAAGAAACTGGTACTTGCCACAAAGTTGATATAATAATTATATCATGATTTTTGTCTGGAATCCAACCAAGATGCAAGTTTTTGTCTAATCACTGTGCTCATGTAATGATGTAATGGTTAACTATGTTAGTATTACAAACTAAAAAATGAAGAAAATTATAAAATATGTGATCATTTAAGGTGATCTAATGAATGGGAAGCCAAATATACACAGGAATAAAAAAAAAATTGTTGGGTTTATTAACAGTTTAACAAAATACACTTTGTTTTGAAAATAAACCTTTAAACTCCACTACTCATGGATGGCTTTTGACCTAGTCTTGTTCCATTTCGAATTCTTTTTCATAACATTAATTAGAACATCCGGTTGCCATTATAACCAAAAACAGAAATAAAACCATTTTTCAAGCTTAACTTCATTTATATCACTTCATTTTTCAAAACTTAACTCGATTGCGTTTCTTGAATAACTGACCTTAGTCATACCTACTACGATGAGTGTTGAAATAAAGGTGGCTTAAGCAATTATTCATTCAATTCTCACACCCCCACAGAATTCTGAATATTGATTACAAAATTTTTCAAAAAACAAAAAAAAAACGTGTGGTTGTGTTTTTTTTTATCATGGCTTCACTTTCGTTTTCGTTTAAAACCCCTTGACAAAAAAAAAAAAAATTCTCCTTTAAACGCATAACACCACACCATAACAAACATTATTTAGAGCTCTTCAGGTATTCGTAGAGAATTGCTGAAAGTGAAATTATTAGCATACCCAAGTTGATACACCGCTTGAATTCTTAAGAGCCCGAACCCCCGTTAAGAGCCAGTTATAGTTTCGATTTGTGCGATGAAAGCCAATTGATTTCGCATGAACACAATAAAATTACACCAAAATTGGTATTTATTGAAAACATTTAGGTGACAAATGGCCTTAAGCTAGGTGATATTAAAAAGTGAAAAGTCTCTAAAGAAAATAAAACCAAAATGGATTGTCCCCCCACAAAGACATGCAGAGTGTTTTTTTTCTATCATCCGGCAAAACCCTTTAATTAAAATTCTGCTCAGCAAAAACAGTTTCACCTAGCAAACAGCTAAGCTTAGACTGCAAACTAAACCTGCCTCTCATCTCTCTGCTCAGTCCCATAGCTCTTGGTCTATCTGTCAATGACAAATGGAAACTTTGGTGTAGTACGTGCGTGCGTTTTTTTTTCCTACTTGTTGCACCAAAAGTGAGTAAGCATTGCTGCGCATGCTCCTTTTACTTTGCTTTTACCCACAACAAAAAACATCGCTAATCATATTCAAGAGAAGAAAGTTTCTTTTGAATTTTGTCGGCTATAAAAGTTGAATGACTTAAAACTGTAATGTTGGATTACTAACCACGGTCAATGTGTCTACCAAATGAATTTGCCAATTATATGGTCATTGAAGCAGGCGTACTCGTACACACAGCCACCCTCGCTCGCTACCCCTCTCACTGTCTCATAATAGCGGATTTGTATGCTAAAAAAGGAGGCATTTCTAAAGCCATCGCTTTCATATGGTCATTAATGACTTGGCAGCAAAGCTATACACCCAGATAAGCCATCATTAGCACCATCTGCAGTGTTATAAACTGCGAACTAAGCGTAGGGAGCACAGTGGTTTCAACTTTACCAAAAAAAAAAAAAACAAATAAAAGCGTGCTAAGTTCGGCAGGGCTGGTAACCCACCACCATGGATTCTGTTAAAATATGGAAGCTATATCTGGTTATAGATCGATTTGGACCGTAGTTGGAACTTGGATTTGGAACTTAGTTGTTGGGAGTCATAACAGAACACTATGTGCAAAGTTGAGGCTTCCAGGCTCTCAAGAAGTCAAATCGGGAAATCGGTTTATATGAGAGCTATGTCAGGTTCTTAACCGATTTAGACTGTACTTGGCACAGTTGTTGGGAGCCATAACAGAACGCTATGTGCAAAATTTCAGCCAAATCGTACAAAAATTGCGGCTTGTAAGGGCTCAAGAGTCAAATCGGCAGATTGGTTTATATGGGAGCTATATCAGGTTCTTAACCGATTTAGACTGTGCTTGGCACAGTTGTTGGGAGCCATAACAGAACGCTATGTGCAAAATTTCAGCCAAATCGGACAAAAACTGGGCTGGAGAAGTCAAATCGTGAGGTCGCTTGTAAGGTCTCAATAAGTCAAATCGGCAAATCAGTTTTTATCTATAGATATACCAGATTATGGACCGATTTGGACCTTACTTGGTACACTTGTTGGTAGTCATAACAGATCATATCATGCAAAATTTCAGCCAAATTGGACAAAAATTGCGGCTTGTAAGGGCTCAAGAAGTCACATCAGGAAATCGGTTTATATGGAAGCTATATCAGGTTCTTAACCGAGTTGGACTGTAGTTGGCACATTTGTTGGAAATCATAACAGAACACTAAGCAAAATTTCAGCCAAATCGGAAAAAATTGCGATTTCCAGGGGCTCAAAAAGTCAAATCGGGAGATAGATCTATATGGGAGCTGTATCATATTCTTGACCGATTTGGACCGTACTTAGCGCAGTTGTTTTGAGTCATAACTGAATACTATGTGCAAAATTTTAACAAAATCGGACAAAAATTGCGGCTTCCAGGGTCTCTGAATTGCTCTCTAAATTTCAGCCAAATTGGACAAAAATTGTGGCTTGTAAGGGCTCAAGAAGCCAAATCAGGAAATCGGTTTATATAAAAGCAATATCAGGTTCTTAACGAATTTCGACTGTACTTGGTAAATTTATTCAAAGTCATAACACTATACTATTGGTTGCCCAAAAAGTAATTGCGGATTTTTCATATAGTCGGCGTTGACAAATTTTCTCACAGCTTGTGACTCTGTAATTGCATTCTTTCTTCTGTCAGTTATAAGCTGTTACTTTTACCTTGCTTTAGAAAAAAAGTGTAAAAAAGTATATTTGATTAAAGTTCATTCTAAGTTTTATAAAAAATGCATTTACTTTCTTTTAAAAAATCCGCAATTACTTTTTGGGCAACCCAATATGTGCAAAATTTTTAGCTAAATCCGACAACAATTGCGGTTTCCAGGGTATCAAGAAGTCAAATCGGAAGATAGGTTTATATGGGAGCTAGTTAGCGCAGTTGTTATGAGTCATAACAGAACACTATTTGCAAAATGTCAGCCAAATCGAACAAAAATTTCGTCTTCCAGAGGCTCAAGAAGTCAAATCGGGAGATCGGTTTACATGGGTGCTATGTCTGGTTATATACCGATTGGACCGTATAAGGCGCAGTTGTTGCAAAATTTCAACCAAATCGCACAAAAATTGAGGCTTCCAGGTGCTCAAGAAATCTAATCGGGAGATCGATATGGCCCATTTGCAATCGCCTACATTAATATAAAATATCTGTGCAATATTTCAAGCGGCTAGCTCTACGCGTACGACCGCTTTCATGATTTAGACAGACGGACGGACGGGCTAGTTCGACTCAGAATGTTGAGACGATCAGGTATATATACACTTTACGTTGTCCCTGCTCAATATTTCGAGATGTTACAAACGGAATGAGTAGATTGCAATGCAAATTTTTGCCCATGAGCATTTCACTAAGGAACAGGAGCAAACTTCTCTTATATGAGTACAGTCCGATTCAAGTTTAAGCTCAGTGATAAGGGGCCTTCTTTTTATAGCCGAGTCCGAACGAAGTGCCACAGTGCGATAACTCTTTGGAGAAAAGTTTTACGTGGCAAATGTTGCCAACATTAGGAGGGGAAAACCACCGCTGAAAAAAAAATTTTTTCTGATGGTCTCGCCAGGATTCAAACCTAGGCGTTCAGCGTCATAGGCGGACATGATAATCTCTGCGCTACGGTAGGGTACTAATAAGTAGATTAGTACCCTATAATTATGGTTCCAGTTTTATTTTTAGCGAAAATCCATGCCATCGACAGCGAGAAACGTACGATTTCGCGCCACACTATGACGCGTGAGAACCTTTTTTTTCTGTCAGCCCACACGCAGGGGATGTCCCCTATGAATACAGTGCATTGCGTTGGCGAGAGGAAATTAGGAATTGGAGGGGGGAAAAGGAGGTAGTGCTTACATTGACTGTCCCCAATCAAAGCCATCGTTCTCCTCTGTACACGATCCAGTAGCTCCAGGGATGATTTTGAAGCTCCAACGCATACATCTGAGTTGTACTCCATTTTCGGCCTTATGAAAGTGGTGTAGATGTTAAGAAGATCAGACGGAGTGAAGTAATTGTTACACCGTTTAAGGAAGTCTAAACACTTGAATGCTTCTTTCGACACTTCGAATACATGTTTAGCCCAACGGACTTCACTTTGTGTTTGACCTATTTGGTTTCTCGTATGACAGCCATGTGGCCGTGTGAATCCTTCGATGTTGGAATGTGTTGAAGCTAATTATTGGGTTGCCGAAAAAGTAATTGCGGATTTTTTAAAAGAAAGTAAATGAATTTTTAATAAAACTTAGAATGCACTTTAATCAAATATACTTTTTTACACTTTTTTTCTAAAGCAAGCTAAAAGTAACAGCTGATAACTGACAGAAGAAAGAATGCAATTACAGAGTCACAAGCTGTGAAAAAATTTGTCAACGCCGACTATATGAAAAATCCGCAATTACTTTTTGGGCAACCCAAAAACTAATTGTTCTTCCCCGAGGCGAAGTCTATTAGCCTCAATCCATAATCGAAAGTTTCTTTGTATCGGCTAAATTTTTCGGCTCATGGGCTAAATATATTTTTCTTCCCTATTTTTGCATTAAAATCTTCCAGAACGATTTAAACATCATAGACGGGACAGTCGTCATATTTTTTTTCTAGGCGCTCGTAGAAAATATCCTTGGTCTATTCGTCCTTGTCATCCGTCATGGCATGGGCGCAGATGTTGAAGAATTTGGCCTTCAACATCAACACAGATTTGTCTGAAATTTTGCTCGATGACTTCTGCTTTGCCCTCTGACATCTACACTAAGTTTGGTCTATATCGGTCCATAACCTGATGTAGCTCCTATATAATCGGATCTCTCCATTAGACATCTTGAGCAGTTCTTAACCAAATATTGCGTTGCCCAAAAAGTAATTGCGGATTTTTCATATAGTCGGCGTTGACAAATTTTTTCACAGCTTGTGACTCTGTAATTGCATTCTTTCTTCTGTCAGATATCAGCCGTTACTTTTAGCTTGCTTTAGAAAAAAAATGTAAAAAAAGTATATTTGATTAAAGTTCATTCTAAGTTTTATTAAAAATGCATTTACTTTCTTTTAAAAAATCCGCAATTACTTTTTGGGCAACCCAATATATAAAAAAAAATTCCATGGGCATTGCTTTATTCCATTATCCTTATTTTGTTTCTGTTTATAAAGAGTAACCCTAAGGGTATGAAAGATTCGGTCCGGACGCCCTAAACGCGTTTTTACTTCTTATTACCCATTAGTTAGTGTTTGAAACCACTGTTATTTGAAAATTGTTCAATTTATTGTTGCCACAAGTAGTGGCATCATTGCTATGCTTAACATGTTATTGTTATTTTTAATTTTTGTTCATGTTAATTTCTCGTTTGATTGTTTATTTATGTTTTCATTTATTTTTCCCTACTTGCTGTAGTCATTCGAAATTACAGACAAAGATTCAGAGGGAGATTGCATAGAAACCTTCAAGGCGAGAGGGAGTAAATATTTGCCCCAAAGTTGACTTGTTTTCCCAACGAAAAAAAAAGAAATGCTTTCTTTTCAAAACTCACCAACTACATTTGAGATGCATGTCGAGTAGGGAAGGACGGACAGACAAACAAATAGACAAAAAAACATAATATGGCTCTTAGTGTGAATCTTTTTGAAATGCGTCTGACTTTGGTGCAGTTTCTAAAGAGACTTTTACCGACTGGCAATGCCAATGTTGTTTGTCACTGCTCATACATATATGAGCATTCAAGTGTCTGACTATGGGTTTGTATGAAAACTTTGACTTTTCTTGGCCATGATGATGATGAGCTTTGCCTCTGTTGTTCTCTTGTTGTCGTTGTTGTTGTTGGTTTGGCCTTATACAATTTGATTTATAACATTTCTCTAAATGTATGGCTGATGGATGTCGGTTTTGGTGTGCGGAAATCTAGATTTCTTTCTGCAATAACCTTAGTGTTGTTGTTGCTGTTGCTGTTTTCACAGACATATGTCAATGACTGACAGAGCTCATGTTGCAAATGAATATTTATGTCTAAAATAGCAAAACCCACAACTATGTATGTGGGCTACTGTCAGAGCTCTTGTTGAGATACATGGTTAACATGCACCAAAAAAAGTTGTAAAAAAAGAGAAATGTAGGCTTCTTAAGGTGGAAGCGAAGAAATTTCCTTTTGCTTGGAGAATTTCTCCGTTTGTTTATATATTTAGCAGTCGTGCTGCTTATTGTTTTTGGTTCGTTTTTTTGAGAGTAAAAGTAATTAACGCCTTTTTTTTTTGGTTTTATTGCAGCATCTCAAAATTTAAGGCGTTCCCCCATTAACGCATTGGAGAAATAGCAGGTGTGTATAATTATTTAGATTTTTTTTTGAAATTACTAACAAATACGCTACAGAAAGTATAGAAGACATATTAGTAAAAATAATAAAAAAAGACCTAAATGTTAAGCTGGGATATCTTTTATTATATAAGGGAAAAAAGGTAGCAAATGGTTTTCCCTCCCAAAACAAAAACAAGTAACAGCGTGCTAATTTCGGTCGGGCCGAATCTTGGGAACCCACCACTATGGATTCTGCTAAAATATAGGAGCTATATCTGGTTATAGACCGATTTGGACCGTACTTTGCACAGTTGTTGAGAGTCATAACAGAACACTATGTGAAAAATTACAACCAAATCGGCCAAAAATTGCGGCTTCCAGGGGCTCAAGAAGTCAAATTGGGAGATCGGTTTATATGGGAGCTATATCAGGTTATAGACCGATTTAGACCGTACTTGGCGCAGCTGTTGGAAGTCATAACAGAACATTACATGCAAAATTTCAGCCAAATGGGACAAAAATTGCGGCTTCCAGAGGCTGAAGAAGTCAAATTGGGAGATCGGTTTATATGGGAGCTATATCAGGTTATAGACCGATTTAGACCGTACTTGGCGCAGCTGTTGGAAGTCATAACAGAACATTACATGTAAAATTTCACCCAAATCCGGCAAAAATTGCGGTTCTTAGGAGCTCAAGAAGTCAAATCGGGAGATCGGTTTATATGGGAGCTATATCAGGTTATAGACCGATTTGGACCGTACTTGGCACAGTTGTTGAGAGTCATAACAGAGCACTATGTGAAAATGTTCAGCCAAATCGGATAAAAATTGAGGCTTCCAGGGGCTTAAGAAGTCAAGTCGGGAGATCGGTTTATATGGGAGCTATATCAGGTTATAGACCGATTTAGACCGTACTTGGTGCAGCTGTTGGAAGTCATAACAGAACATTACATTTCAGCCAAATCCGGCAAAAATTGCGGATCTTAGGAGCTCAAGAAGTCAAATCGGGAGATCGGTTTATATGGGAGCTATATCAGGTTACAGACCGATTTAGACCGTACTTGGTGCTGCTGTTGGAAGTCATAACAGAACATTACATGCAAAATTTCAGCCAAATCAGGCAAAAATTGCGGCTCTTAGGGATTCAAGAAGTCAAGTCGGGAGATCGGTTTATATGGGAGCTATATCAGGTTACAGACCGATTTAGACCGTACTTGCTGCAGCTGTTGGAAGTCATAACAGAACATTACATGCAAAATTTCAACCAAATCAGGCAAAAATTGCGGCTCTTAGGGACTCAAGAAGTCAAGTCGGGAGATCGGTTTATATGGGAGCTATATCAGGTTATAGACCGATTTAGACCGAACTGGGCGCAGTTGTTGGAAGAATGTGAAAAATTTCAACCAAATCGGTCGAAAATTGCGGCTTCCAGGGGCTCAAGAAGTCAAATTGGGAGATCGGTTTATATGGGAGCTATGCCCAAATCTGAACGGATATGCCCCATTTGCAATCCCCTAACGACCAACATCTATATTAAGTATCTGTGCAAAATTTCAAGCGGCTAGCTTTACGCGTTCGACCGCTATCGTGATTTCGACAGAAGGACAGACAGACGGACGGGCATGGCTAGATGGAATCAGAATATCGGGATGATCCAGAATGTATATATACCTTATGGGGTCGCAGATCAAATGCAAATTTTGCCCATGAACATTCCACTAAGAAAAAAAAAATTTTTTTTTCTGATGGTCTCGCCAGGATTCGAACCCAGGCGTTCAGCGTCATAGGCGGACATGCTAACCTCTGCGCTACGGTGGCCTCGCAGATCAATATTTCGATTAGTATACCCCATCCTATGGTGGTGGGTATAAAAAAAATTTTTTGATCGTCAGAATTTGAAAATGATTTTAAGGCAAAGAAAACATACTTCAAAATTAAGATTTTATTTAAGTGGCTAAGCTCAAAGGACATAAACTTTTATTTAAAATATAAATACTAAAGAACGATTGTAATTGTTGGGCTTGTCATTTCCCTCTTTATTAAAAGACTTTATCTTCAGTAATAAGACGCAAAGTATAACTTATACTTTTAAGTATATTTTCTTGGAACTGTATTCGTTCTGCATCATCTGTGTCTCTACGACCATGTTGTAAATTAGCATACTAAACTTAAATTGATGTTACTAACACAGATAAAGTTTTCACAACCTTTTGAAGACCTCAATTGCTTCTAATCAACCATTATGTTATTGCTATTACAAACTTAATCTTTCTTCTATCACAGATGGCAAGACTTAACATATTTTTTTAAGTCTACCATTGCCAGTTGTAATACCTTCCCTAGTGGTCAATATGATGGACAACATATATTACAAAGTTTTACGTTTCATTATTATCATAAATGTTCATCGCCAAAAATTTAAAGAAAAAATAAAAAAAAACTTATGATTAATGATGTAGGATGTATTTTTCTTCTTTCTTAAGAAAACAGGATTTATTAATGCGTCGGCGCATATGCATATGCTTACATCTGATGGGATAATGCCAAAGAGACTTGCGCAAGATTTTGATAACGTTTAATGACAACTTGTTTGTGCATTCAGGCATATGGAGAAATATTCAAATAAAATAAAACGATGCTTAGATGATAATCGATTAAGACATAAAGTTGCAACTGTCATAGATGTATCCAGAAAAAAATGCAATATTAATGATTTAAATGTAAGAAATATCTTCAGAAAATTAAATTGTTCAAAGTGAGGAAAAAAAATAGATGGTAGAAAGTGTTCAATGTTTATACACAGCATTTAATTAAATTTTAATATTTATTAAAATATCGACTTACCTTCGTTTTTCTGATGGATTTTTAGAGCTGCAGCTTGTTTTTCAGTTGTTATTAAAGTTTGCCTAAAAGAAAAACAAAAAACAAAAAAAATATAGAAGAAACCAGGAAAAGTATAGAAGAAATTAGGAAATGCAAAAGTCAGGTGGTGCCGACTGTATAATACCCTACCTGCCTATAAGTACAAAGTGGGAGCTATAACTAATTCTGTACCGATTTTGACGAACCTCGGCGGATGTTTTCAGATGGTTATTAAACAATTGGTATTATATTTTGAGCAAATAAGGTCAAACTGTATATATGTATATGTATATATGGCAGATATATCTGAAACTGAATCGATGTCCATAAAATTCACAAGTAATTTTAAAAGTCATAAGAAAATCCTTCCTTTCAAATTTTGAGAGATTCGCTTACCAATTGATCACTTTATTGAAATATTTCTCAAAATCGGACTAACATACATATGGGAGCTATATCTTAATCTGAACCGATTTTGAGCAAGCATCTCAGATAGTGTGGTAGTCATCGAGGAATGCGTTGTGCAAAATGTTGGTAGGATTGGTTAACAACTACGCTTGCAGAGGTTCTAGAAATGAAAATCGGTCGATATACATATAAGGCAGCTAAATCTAAATCTGAACTGATTTCTATGAAATCCATCAGTAATATAAAGAGTCCTAAAAAAACCTTCCTGCCGAATTTCAACAGAATCGGTTAACAAATGAGCGCTTTATTGCCATATTTCTCAAAATCTGACCAACATATATTTGGGAGCTATATCTAAATCTGAACCGATTTCAACCAAACTTCTTAGATATTGTGGTAGTCGTTGAAAATTTTGACAAGATTGGTCAATAAATGCTCTTACAGTATCTCTATGAGTGAAAATCGGGCGATACATATATGTCAGCTATATCTAAATCTGTACTGATTTCTATGAAATCCATCAGTAATATAAAGAGTCATAAGAAAATCCTTCCTGCCGAATTTCAAGAGAATTGGTTAGCAAATGAGCACTTTATTGCAATATTTCTCAAAATCGGACGAACATGTATATGGGAGATATATCCAAATTTTAACCGATTTTTTTTCCATTTCAATAGGGTTTGCCTCTACGACAAAAATATGTATGTGCGAAACTTGTAGACAATCGGATGAAAATTGCGATCTGTAATTTGTGCACAAATTAACATGGACAGACATACGAATATAGCTAAATGGAATCATAAAGTGATTCTGAGTCGATCGGTATGCCTATCAATGGATCTATCTTTCTTCCTTCTGGGTGTTACAAACAAATGCACTAGGTTATAACACCCTGACCCCAGTAATGATGTAGGGTATAATAATACCCTGTACCACAGTAGTGGTGTAGGGTATAACAATTTAAAGCGCGTTAAGTTCTTATATACCCTCCACCATGGATGGCATTTATCAAGTTCTTTACACGGCTTCTGTTTATAGGCAGAAATTAAATAAAAACAATGGGTCATAACAACAAATCCCATTTGTTTTTATACCCATCACCGAATGATGTAGGTATGTTCCATTTCCGAAGCTATAAAGTATACATATTCTTGATCTTCGTAAAAATCTAAGACCATACAGTCTAGCCCTGCCGTCCGTATGTACGTCTGTCTATTGAAATCACGCTACTGTTTTTAAAAATAAAGATATTTAGTTGAAACTTTGTTTGTTTTTTTTTCGTAGGAAGGTTAAGTTCGAAGAAGGGCTATATGGGACTATATCTTGATTAATCCCCGGCTGATTTGAGGTTTTAGACCCATTAAAGCCCCATTTATTACCGGATTTTGCCAATATTTGGAACAGTAAGCTGTGTTTGAGCCCTCGACATCCGTACCCAATATGTTCTAGATCGGTCCATATTTGGATATAGCTGCCTTATATACCGATCTCCCGATTCAAGCTCTTGGACACAAAACAAAGCGCATTCATTACTGCTGAAATTTGACAGCGTGAGCGGATGTGAAAGCGCGTAACCTCTCACATCCGTATTAAATATGGTCCAGATCGGTCTATATATATGGACCGATCTCCTAATTTAAGATCTGAGGGCCATAATAGACCCTAAGCTAATATACACACTTCGTCATCTGTGCCAGATATGGTGCAGAGCGGTCATTATTTGGATTTAGCTGCCATATACACCTATCTCTCCATTTATGGTTTTTGGCCAAAAAAGCACATTTGTTACCCGATTTTAATTAAATTTGACATAATGAGCTTCGTTGGATCCCTTGGCATCCGTGCGAGGTTTGACCCAAATAGCGCATATTTCGATATAGCTGCAAATGCAAACTTGCCCCTGAACATTCCACTAAGGAACAGGGGCAAACTTCTTAAATATCAATGAGTGTTGTCCGATTCAAGTTTAAGCTCAAGGATAAGGGGCCTCCATTTTATAGCCGAGTCCGAATGGCGTGCGCAGTGCGACACCTCTTTGGGACGAAGTTTTAACATAGCAGAGTGCCTCACAAATGTCGCCAGCATTTGGAGAGAATAACCACATATTTCAGCGTCATAGGCGGACATGCTAATCTTGCGCTACGGTGGCCTCGATACAGCTACTATTTGTTCATAAATGGTGCATTTTTTGAAGAAATTTGTAAATTAACCACATTTCTTAAAATTTCTACAAAATTCGCGCTGTCCTTTTTACAACTTTTTATATATTTGTATTTGCTTCATGTAGGTGCTCAAGATGTCAAATCGAGAGATCGATGTGTATTGGATTGATGTATGGATCATTTGAGCCATAGTAAGTATAGAATTTGAAGGTCTTAACAGAAGTCATCGTTTTATATTACAGCCAAATCGGAAAAGAACTATTTCCTCAAGAGTCTCAAAATATAATACAGAGACTTGTTAATATGGCTACAATAGCTAAACATGGACCAACTAGGCAAAATTTAGGGGGGCTAGCTTTAATCGATCCAAATTTTCTATAAAAATGACAAAACTTCCTATAGAAATGAAATTTTGACATCATTTGTAATAGAAATGAAATTTTGAGAAAATTTCCTATAGAAATGAAATTTTGAGAAAAATTCCTATAGAAATGAAATTTTGACAAAATTTCCTATAGAAATGAAATTTTGACAAAATTTCCTATAGAAATGAAATTTTGACAAAATTTCCTATAGAAATGAAATTTTGACAAAATTTCCTATAGAAATGAAATTTTGACAAAATTTCCTATAGAAATGAAATTTTGACAAAATTTCCTATAGAAATGAAATTTGACAAAATTTCCTATAGAAATGAAATTTTGACAAAATTTCCTATAGAAATGAAATTTTGACAAAATTTCCTATAGAAATGAAATTTTGACAAAATTTCCTATAGAAATGAAATTTTGACAAAATTTCCTATAGAAATGAAATTTTGACAAAATTTCCTATAGAAATGAAATTTGACAAAATTTCCTATAGAAATGAAATTTTGACAAAATTTCCTATAGAAATGAAATTTTGACAAAATTTCCTATAGAAATGAAATTTTGACAAAATTTCCTATAGAAATGAAATTTTGACAAAATTTCCTATAGAAATGAAATTTTGACAAAATTTCCTATAGAAATGAAATTTTGACAAAATTTCCTATTGAAATGAAATTTTGACAAAACTTTCCATAGAAATGAAATTTTGACAAAATTTCCTATATAAATGAAATTTTGACAACATTTCCCATAGAAGTGAAATTTTGACGAAACTTCCTATGGAAATGAAATTTTGACAAAATTTCCTATAGAAATGAAATTTGGACAAAATTTGCTATAGAAATGAAATTTTGACAAAATTTCCTATAGAAATGAAATTTGGACAAATCAACAATAATTCTAATGATTTAATTATTTGGAATTTAGATTTCTTAAAAACATCTTTAAAAAGACCAAATACCAAAAAGTCTTTGCTTTAGCTTGCCTTGTTAACTTCCTGGTGATCCTCATTTAAATGCTTGTGATTATCACAAGACCCTAAGAACAAGCTTATAATTTTCTATGGCCTACCTTGTTATCCAATGGCCAGACATTTGCTCAAATCAAATCCAGACATAATCTTGGAGTAATCTGAAAAACATGTCTGGACTTTATGACGCATTTTTAATTAAATCATTTTTATGATTAAAATTGTTCAGCCCTCTTTTCTGGGAGCCTCCTATGAAAGTGGCCTAGGATGAGACGTGTGTCTATGCGTTGTTTGTTGTGATTGACGGTAAAAAGTTATGGGGAGCTTACATACCAACAATAAAATTGAAAGAAAAAAAGTACAAAAATCTAAATATGGGTTGCATTAGAAATCGTGATGATTAACAAGCGGCGTCGGCCACAAGACACATAAACATCAACATGTTATTTATTTAAGTTTTTGCTTGAATGTTTTCTAACTTTGAAAATAATTGCAACATTAATGGGCAAAGTATAAACTGAACGTCATAAAAGGTTGAGTAAGATTTTGCTTAAACAAGCAAGAAGCATTTACTAGAAATAAAAAAAAAACTCTTTTGCCACATTCCGAAGGCGAACCTTAGCCAAAATCCCCTTAACGCCTAACCAGTTGCAGCAGTTTCTTTCAAGATGAATAATCAAAAAACCCCAGATGGACATAAACAGAACCAACTATCATCAACACACGATCATGATGATCTGAGTGGAATCAGCAGCCACAGTAAGCAGTTAAGGAATGGGATGAAGTAATAACAACATCATTCCATGATGATCAGCAGCTTTAACTACTGCAGCATTCAATGGCCATAAAACAGACGAGCGAGCGGTGCCAAGCAGACATCACAAGTCATATCCACATCAAAGCCAGCAACCACCAGCATCTTTGCTATCTTAAAAAATCTTGTGCTGCTCCGCACTCACTCCATCACCTAGTTATGCATGATTTTATGATGATAGATTGGTCTGGGCCTTTTGGAATTTCTGGTGATTTGCTTTAACGCACACATTAACCAGAGGAGGAACATTTTCCAAGCACTTAGTGTTAGATTTAGTTTGTTAAACATAAATTTCCATGTCTTCCAGAATGAATATGAAAACAAAAGTGTTTTCTTCTTCTTCGTCTTTGTCTACTTAGCTGCGCTTGAAAAGTCCAATAAATGAAAGTGCTACTTTTACCACAGTTATCAAATTAATCAAGATCTTAGATTGTAAGGCCATAATAATCATCTTAACAGGAAATCATAAAAATCATCAATTTTAAAAGGGTTTTCAATGGTATTACAAAAGAGCCAGAAGCCACAAGCCAGCCACACCTGAAAGTAGGTAGGTGGGGGAAAGCTCTAAATAATGAAATGTGTTACTTTTTAATTGGTGATAAAATTCTTTTTATGGAAATGAAAAGCTACATCTAAAAATCTACAAAAAAAAAATTTTATTTTTATAACAAAAAGATGCTATCAATAGGGAATATGCTTCTATATGACCCTAATGTTATGTCTGTTATTAGTTAAAGGCGCTTGATGCAGAATAACAAAAGCATTATTTTAAAAATTGAGTACTCTAGAGGAAAATAATGTTTCTGAATGGCTTAAATGGAAAATATTTAAGAAGCTTTTTGGTTTAGAAATCAAAAAGAAATAAAAAAAAACGAATGGCGCCCGATCAGGAATATTATCGATATGAATAAGTTTTGAGATCTTAAAAATAGGAAAATCATAAGAAAAAGAAATAAAATAAACAAATGGCGCCCGATCAGGAATATTATCGATATGAATAAGTTTTGAGATCTTAAAAATAGGAAAATCATAAGACTGTCAATTAGCTTTATCAATGTATGAACATGATCGTATTTTTATAGAAATTTTTGTAAATTTGTTTTATTGTAATACAAGAAGTGTTGTGGAAATTAATTATCTATAGGCAATTTTATCAAAATTTCATTTCTATAGGAATTTTTGCAAAATTTTCATTTCCATAGGAAATTTAATTAAAATTTATTTTTTTGTAAAATTTTGTCAAATTTTCATTCTATGGGAAATTTTGTCAAATTTTCGTTTCTATGGAAATTTTTGCAAAATTTTCATTTCTATAGGAAATTTTATTAAAATTTAATTTTTTGTAAAATTTTGTCAAATTTTCATTTCAATGGGAAATTTTGTCAAATTTTCATTTCTATGGGAATTTTTTGCAAAATTTTCATTTCTATAGGAAATTTTATTAAAATTTAATTTTTTGTAAAATTTTGTCAAAATTTCATTTCTTTAGGAAATTTTGTAAAAATTTAATTTTTTTAGGAAATTTTGTAAAAATTTCATTTCTTAGGAAATTTTGTAAAAATTTTATTTCTTTTTATTTCATGTATAAAATTCACTCCAAAGAGGTGTCGCCTGCGGCACGCCGTTCGGCCTTAGCTATAAAAAAGGTCGCTTTTCATTGACAAACTCAACTTGAATCGGAAAGCACGCATTGATGTGTGAGAAGTTTGTCCCTGTTTGGTTCGTGGGCAAATTTTTATTCTACTCCCAAATGCCTTTCTTTTTGGTCCTATAAATTGGTAAATATTTCCGGTTTAGGGGGTATTTTAGGGGATGGTTACTTGGGCCTTAAAGTAAACATAAAATTCGTGCTCTACTTTCTAAAACATTTCATATGAGGCCCATAGTGGCATGATCGGTAAATAAGTTGTGCTTAAGGGTGGGGTGGACCTCGAAAATGAAAATCAATTTCCCGAAAATCAATAAATTTACACCCCAAATAGCTTTTTGATAGTAGATAGGTATTTTGGGTGGAGCGGCTCCCCAAACACATGACTCTATATTGTCGTGATTTGCCAAATGAATATTTGGCAGGTTTTGGACGGCCCCCGCTGCACCCGACCCCAACAATAGAAGTATTTTTTGTTTTTGGTGACTATGAGAGTGCCAAAAAATTGCAATTGCAAACGAATCACATAACCAATCTCGTAGATCTGGTGTTTTTGAAAATTATGGTAATGAGAAGTGCTTTTTAGGGGAGACATTTCGACTCGACACTCCTAAATCCCTTTAATTTGCCATGGTCGGTAAGTATGAACCGTTTGGAGGTGTTTTGAGGCTAGGGCGGCCACCGGCACTTTGCCCTGAAAATAGATATCAAATTCGTCTTTTACTCCCAAATATCGTTGATTTGAGCTCAATATTGCTATAGTCGGAAGTGTAGTTCAGTTTAGGGGGTGATTTAAGGTGTACTCCCAAACATTTGGCTACAAAATTGGATATCAAATTCGTTTTCTACTCTCAAATACCTTTCATTTGAGTCCCATATTGCCATAATGGGTCAATTAAGCTATTCGATATATTTTTAGGAGGAAAAGCGCCACCTAGACTTGAAGGCAAAGTTTAATGTCATATTCGTAATCTACTCCCAGATATCTTTCATTTGAATCCCATATAGCCATGGTCGGCTGATATGCCCATTTGGGGGTATTTGGGGGTGGGGCGACCCATAACTCGGCCCTAATTTTTTATGCCATATTTGTAATCTCCTGCCGAATACTTTTTATTTGAGTCGCATATTAATACGAACGTCGAATATATCTGTTTATAGGAGTTTTGGAGTTGGGGAGGCCCGCTGGGTACATTAACCCAAAATTAAATATGATATTCTTTTTTTAGTCTCCAATATCTTTCATTTGGTACCCATATTGGGCCTTTCAGACCACTTTTTGTTTTGTTTGGCGTTTTTGGGGTAAGGGGCCGCTTCCATGCGATTTCTAAAAATTATATAACTTATGTTTCTTTCCACAAAAACCCCCACAGTCTGTGAAAATTTTAAGAAAATCGGTTTAGCCGTTTCTGACTCTACGAACCAAACAAACAAATCGACTCTCATATAGTCATGATGGGTCATATGCTTAATTGGGGTGTTTTTCGGGGGTGGAATGACCTCCTACACTTCGATCTGATTTTGTATACCAAATTCGTAATCTTCTCCCGAATACCTTTCATTTGAGTCTCATATTGATATGGACGTTCAATTTGTCTGCTTTTAGAAGTTTTGTGGTTAGGGCGACTTCCTAGGTACTTGGACCCAATATTTAATAAAATACTCGTATTCTACTCTTGAATACCTTTCACTTGATATCCATATTGTCCTTATCGGTCCACTTTTGATTTTGGCTGGTGTTTTTGGTGTAACGGGGGAGGGTCCGCCCCCTTCCGATATCAACAAATAATAAACTCTACTCCTTCTTCCTGACTATATTCGTAATCTACTCCCGAATACCTTTCATTTAAGTCCCATATTGTCGTGCTGGTGCAATTAACCTATTTTAGGGTGTTTTGGGGTTGGGGCGGCCCCCTGTTACTTGGACTCAATTTTTAATATGAAATTCGTACTCTACTTTTGAATACCTTTCATTTGAGTCATATAACGTGTTGATCGGTGCACTTTTATATTTGGGTAGTACTTTTGGGGTAAGGGCGAGAGTCCGCCCCCCTTCCGATATCAAAAAATTATATAGCCTATGTTTTTTGTCAAAATTTAATTTCTATACGAAATTTTGTCAAAATTTGATTTCAATAAAAAATTATGTCAAAATTTAATTTTTTTGAGAAATTCTGTCAAAATTTTATTTCCTAGGAAAATTTGGCACCATTTTGTTAATATTTTCGAAATTTTCTCAAAAAATTGTAGGAACATAATTTTTTTCGAAAAACAACTCCCACTTGGTGTTATTGGCGTTCAAGTTTACTAATTACCTTCAAAATTTCGTATGTAATCTGTCTCTGTCAATTAGTGGTTGACCTATTTTTAAACCCATTTTTTGCAAATACCACACACCCCAGGCTTATTTTTAATTAAATAGACCCTTTGTTAGGTGCTGGTACAGGTACTTCACTCCATGGGCATCTCCACATTTGATTAACTATTTCTCTTCGAGTGTGTTTAGCTATAGGCCATTTTTCATTCACCGGTAGTGGAGTAAGGTGTGTAAGCTGTGATAATCGTTTGTCATGTGCTACAGTTCACTGATTTGCTGCTCTGCTACAGCATCACTTCACTTTTCGTTGTTTTGTTAAAGTTTTTTTTTTTTATAACAAATTACCACTTTTATGTTTTACTTTTCCCATTTCAATCATAATAATAAAATAAAAAAAACACTCACAGCAAGCCTCTTGTGTTTTTCGTTTTGGATTTCCTTTTGCGCTTGGCATACATCAATCTTTAGGCCTGGATTCTCTCTATAGCTCTACATAATTACCACAAAGCGTTTGTTGGCGGTTTTTTTTTTTTTGTATGTTTTGCTGTTTTTGGTTTATGACCGAGTTCATGGAGGAAAAGGCGCTCTGTGACGTTCATTTGGAGCTGCTTGCCTTGTTTATGAATGTGTTAATTTTTCCTGCTAGTTTTAATTACATTAGCCAGCCATACATGTAAGGCATCGTTTTGTGTGCGTTTGTTTTCTTATTTTTGTTGTATGCCCGCTTGCTTGGTTGACATTAAGCAAATGCATTTTAAATTGTAAGCCTTTTTTCATATTTCCCCTCACTTCTTGCCATTTGTTATTGCAGCTCAAAACAAACATGTCAAATGACAATGACAGCATATTAAAAAGTGATAATCAGATCATATTTAAAGAGTTTCACACGCCATAAAAAATTCATAATAAATGAGACATGGTCATGAAGTAATTGTGTGCTAATTTGGAGGAAACTTACAATTAGTCAAAAAGAGGAATTTGCGCCTACCTAAAGTAAGGAATTGAAAAACAAAATTTGTTTCAAAAAATTTCGCAGATATTGACAATATTTTATTGAAATTTTTTTTTTCAAAGTTTTTGGTTTGTTAAATGTCAAAAATTTATTTTTTTTTTAGAAAATTTTGTCACCATTCGATTCTTATTGAAAATATTGTCAAAACTCCATTTTTGTTGCAAATTTTGTTTTTATTCAAAATTTTGCCAAAATTTCATTTCTATGTAAGAATTTTTTAAAAAAATGTTTATCAATTTTGTAAAGAAATTATATTAAAAAACTTTTAACAACATTTTGTCTAAAAGAAAATATTTTAACTGTGAACTTTTTCAAAAAAAAAATAAAAAAACTTTTTGAAAATATTTTCTGAAAAAAAATTTGGAAATTTTCTCCAAAAGAAATGTTGAAAACTTTTTCTTAAAAAAATTTTGAAAATTTTTTCCTACAAAAATTTTGGCAATTTTTTTCTAAAACAAATTTTAGAATTTCTGTAATTTTTAAAAAAAATTTTGAAAATTTTTTAATAAAAAATATTTTCAAATTTTTTCCTCAAAAAATATTTGGAAATTTTTTCCTAAAAAAATTTTGTAATTTTTTTCCTAAAAAAATTTTGTAATTTTTGTCCAATCTTTAGCTGGACAGGGCACTCTCCGCCTTCTTTAAATCTCTAATATCTAATTAGGGTGGGACACTTTGCCCTGAATGTGGATATCGTGCTACTGTAACCTATGTTCGCCTATGACGCTGAACGCCTGCATTCGAATCAAAAATTTAAAGCGGTGGTTATCCCCTCTTAATGCTGGCGACATTTGCAAGGTACCATACCATGCATGGTCATGTAAAAAATTCTCACCAAAGAGGTGTCGCACTGCGGCACACCGTACACCCCTTATCGTTGATAAACTCAACTTGAATTGGAAAGCACTCATTGATGTATGAAAAGTTGGCCCCTGCTCGGTTCCTGGGCAAATTTTTACTCTACTCCCAAATGACTTTCTTTTGAGCCCCATAATACTGTATTGGTAAATATTTCGGGTTTAGGGCGTATTTCGCTGGTGGTCACTTGGCCATCAAAGTAAATATAAGATTCGTGATCTATTTTCAGAAACATTTCGAATGAGTTCCATAATGGCATGATCCCTAAATAAGTTGTGTTTGAAGGTGGGGTGGACCCCAGGGTGTTTGTCTGAAAATGAATATAAATTTCCCGAAAATCAATAAATTTCCACTTCAAGTGTTTTGTTGTTGATGTTAACATATTTGCAAGATTTCATCAAAATCGGCACAGATTTAGATATAGATCCCATATATATGATCGCCCGATTTCCACTTAAATGGTCGTAGTAACTACAATTTTCAACCGATCTGCACAAAATTTGGCAAGGATTGTTTTGTTACTTATCTTAAGATACCTGCAAGATTTCATCAAAATCGGTTCAGATTTAGATATAGATCCCATATATATGATCGCCCGATTTCCACTTAAATGGCCGTAGTAACTACAATTTTCAATCGATCTGCATAAAATTTGGCATGGATTTTTTGTTACTGATCTTAACATATTTGCAAGATTTCATCTATATCGGTTTAGATTTGGATATAGCTCCCACATATTTTTATCGCCGGATTTGCACTTATGTGGCCGTAGTAACAACAATTTTCAAACGATCTGTTCGAAAAAGTCGGTTCAGATTGAGATGTAGCTCTCAAATACTTATATTTATTGCCCGAATTTATAGTTGTAGGGTAGGTGCCGGGCGCCGCCGACTATATAATACCCATATAGTCGGCGGCGGCCGACTTTTGCCTTATTGGTTTTTATTTTTCAAGTTTTATATATGTAAAACTTTGTTAACATTTTATTTTTGTAAGAAAAATTTCAAAATTGTATTACTCGAAAAGTTTTGTAACATTCTCTCTTGAGTGTATAACTTTTATATACCAGCACTTTTTAATTTTATTTGCTTTTTTTATTTAATGCTCCAAAGGAAGTGGGAAATGGTACCTGCTGTGTAATTAAAACCCAAGAATTGCAAGCACTTTCTCATGCAATTTAATGCCTGTCGAATGTCCAGGCTGCCACTCAACACCAGAGTCAGTCAACTCAACTCAACGCAACGCAATGCAACTCAACATAACTGCACACCATTGAAAAGACAAGGTGAACACAGAGGGCACATGTTTCAATTTGCCCAGCAATTAATAAAGGAAATCTTTATAAACATAATTATGTGTATGAATAAGTGAATGAACTGCAAAGGATGTAAGTAGGGTAATTATTTGCTTGAGTGAACAAAGCACATGTCCTTTTATATGCAGATTTTTGTGAGTAGATGAAAGTTGCATCAAAGTTAAGGCAGAAGTGAAAGAGAAATATGGTCATTATTCGGGAAAGACAATGTAACTCAATTTGGGATTTTAAGAGGAAAGAAAGAAGATGTAAACAATTGTAGAAGGATTGGATTGTTTTATGAAATTATAACGCTGCAAAACAGAAGTTGTTTGTTGTTAAATATAATTCCCCGGCGGTTCGAACACCGGAAAAATGGAAAAATTCAAAATAAAACTAATAATCAAAACATCACCACCATTTTTAAATAATTGTTTGAAAATCTAATGGCAATAAAAACTTATAAAAATAATAAAATTCAAAAAAAAAAAACAACAACAACAAAATAACACCAAAAATATAAAATTTCAAAACATCAAAGAAAAAAAAATTAAATATTTGACGGCCCTTAATAAACACATATCCTATATATAACAAGTAAAAGCGTACTAAGTTCGGCCGGGCCGAATCTTATATCCCCTTCACCATGGATCGCATTTGCCGAGTCCTTTACGCGGTATCTCTTTTTAGGCAAACAGGGAATAAAGGATAAAAATTGTTATGCTATTGGAGATATATCAAGTAATAGTTCAATTCGGACCATAAGTTAATTGAATGTTGAAGAACATAGTAGTAGTCATTGGGTAATATTTCAGTCCATTCGGATAAGAATTGCGCCTTGTAGGGGCTCAGAAGCATAATCGGGAGATCGCTTCATATAGGAGCTGTATCAGGCTATAGATCGATGAAGACCACATTGAACATGTGTGTTGAAGGTCATGGAAGATGCTCTTGTACAAAAGTTCAGCCAAATCGGATGAAAATTGCGCCGTCTGTTGGCTCAAGAAGTCAAGATCCAAGATCAGCTATATCAGGTTATCGACCGAAGTAAATTATACTTAGCACACTTTATATAGCAGCTACATCAAGTGATAAACCGATTTAATCCAAACTTAGCACAGTTGTTGCAAGTGATACCAACAAACAATGTGCAAATTTTCAGCCATATCGGATAAGTATTGCGCCCTCTAGTTGGTCAAAAATCTAGACCCCAGATCGATTTATATGGCAGCTATATTAGGTTATGGACTGATTTGAACCATACATAGCACAGTAGTTGGAAGTCATAACAAAACATTTCGTGCAAAATTTCAGCTAAATAGGATCAGAATGGCGCCCTCTTGTGGATCAAGAAGTCAAGATCCCAGATCGGTTTATCTAGCAGCAATATCAGGTTGTGAACCGATTTAAACCATACTTAGCACAGTTGTCGCAAGTGATACCAAAACACAACGTGCAAATTTTCAGCCTAATCGGATAAGAATTGCGCCCTCTACATGAAAAGAAGTCAAGACCCCAGATCGGTTTATATGACAGCTATATCAAAACATGAACCGATTTGGCCCATTTACAATCCCAATATATATTTGTGCAAAATTTCAATCGTCTAGCTTTACTCCTTCGAAAGTTAGAGTGGTTCCGACAGGCGGACGGCCATGGCTAGATCGACTTAAATTGTCATGATGATCAAGAATATGTATATATGTATACTCCAATCCTATGGTGGTGGGTACAAAATGAATTTGTGTTCATTTCTTTGTATGTTTGTTTGTTTGTGTGTTTCCTATAGACCCAAAAGCGGCTGAACCGATTTTCTTGACATTTTCACAAATGGTGCATTCTGATCCCGTGCTGAAAATAGGGTACTAAAGTGTTTGATGTCTGAAGGGGGCGTGGATCCTCGTATCCAAATTTCGGATGGGGTACCTAGGGGGCCGCTCGACCTCCAATCATACCAAATATATATATAGACCAATCACATCATGAGACTCAAATGAAAGGTATTGAAAATTAGAAAACGTATCTTATATCCAACTGTCGACCCAAGTATTTGGAGGACCACCCCAACTCCCAAAAACACCCAAAATCCGACATATTTACCGACCATGGCAATATGAGATTCAAATGAAAGGTGATGCCCAAATGTGGGACCAAGTTTCTGGGGGTCCATCCGTTCCCCAAAACACCCCCAAACAAGACCATGGCAATATGGGGCTCAAATAAAACATCTTTGGGGGAAAGGCACGATTCTGATATTAATATTCGGGAAAAAGTGTCTATGGGGCCAATCCACTCACCACCCCACCACGTTTCGTGGGGTCCACACCACCCCCAAAACCCATCAACCAACACCCTTGAGGCCTTTACACTTCCAAAATCCCCATGTCTTTTAAGAATGGAGTACATCCTAAATCCAAACTTAAATGACCCTTAAACCCCCGAGCGAATTCATGGACCAATAAATTCATATGGGATTCAAATATGCTGTTAGTCAAGCGATATACATATACTATTTTCGTAGCATGGTATTTCACTAAAAGCTCTTTTATAGGCGAAAATAAATATTCAAAGGATAATTTTGTTCCATATAAAGTAAAAGAAGGCGCAGCGCAGCGGGCCCGGTTCAGCAAGTGTAACATACAATAAATAGAAAAGTGTATAAAAAATAATCTTTGTCATAAAATGGCAAATTTGAGTTTTTTTTACAAAATTCTAAAATTTTAGAAAAATTTTAACAAAAAAAAAAATTGGAAAAAAAATTTGAATATTTTCCGTTAAGTTTATTTCAGCTTAAGGGAAAAATTAATTAAAAAAATATGGTACAACAAATTTAAATGAATATTATTGGTATTACAAAATTAAATATTTGCTATAAAATTATCTATGCCTTTTATCAGTCTTTGTCCATGAAATTTTCCCGCGGTGATGAAATAATAATGATGGTAATGCATTATTTCAAGTGTATACCGGCTCTTTAAGTCTGCAACAAAAATTGTGTAAAACACTTGACTTAATTTGGTTATGATAATATGTGTAATTGTTTTGATTTATCTCAAGTCATTCATAATGCCACAGCCCTGATTGGCGGCAATGGCTGCCATGGGAGTGTATATATTAACGATTTAAGCCTAATTTGAGGTCATTTTAAGTGACCATTTTATGCTTGGTTTCATACAACGGGGCTTGTTTATGTTTACCCAGGTACTTGTTGGCACCCCCCCCCCCCCCCCCCCCCACCCACCAACTAACACCAACATCATTATCATTAAGGAGGCTATTTTGAGTACGAAAAATGTTTCATTGGCATCAAACAGCTTTGTTTGCACTCATTATCACCTTTTTCGTTTGCTCTGACTTGACTCTACTTAGTGCTCGATGCCCAATATGCGTCTATTTTTTTTTATGTAACTAACTGTTTATTAGCGGTGTTTTGTACAAAAAATAATAACAGTAACAAATCAACAATGAGCCAGCAACTGAACGAACAATAACAAAGTCATCGCATTAACAAACAACAATAACAACAACAACAAAAATGGTGGTAGCTTAAGTAGCTGTCAATAGGCAAAGAGATTTTTAGTTTGGCAACTTCTGGCTTTTATTGCCAATTTTTTGTTTTTGATTTTCTTTGGTAACCCACAGTTTGCCACAGATGCTGTTGCCGTCTTGAGGGGAGGGGGTTTATTAACACAAGAAGCTTAAGTTTTGTTAACAAGAGTTTTTGTCTCTCTTTTTGTCTGATTGTTGTTCTTGTTGGTTGTTGGCAAAATCATTATTAATTTGATGTGTCTACAGACAACAAAACGCGAAACATAGATTCGCAGGCAATAAGGAAAAAATCTAAACAAAAGACTTAAGACACATACATCACGAACAGTTGCACCTTTGACAAAACCTAAAACCAAAAAAAAAAAAAAAAAAACACAAAAGAATCACAAAAGCGTGCGAAGTCAAATATTTTCTTCAGAAAAAAATGAATTCTATACAATTTAGGAAATGTCATATAAATTATTTGTTATAGGTTTCCAAAAACTCAAAAACAATGACAGAGGGAGGAAATAAGAATTACAAGACTTAATGGCTTGAAAATTTAAATTTAATTGGTTAAATTTAATAAAAACCAATAGAAAACCAAAAACCTTTTGGAAAACCTTGTTTTGCCATAACCTCTAATCTAAGAATTTAAATTACTTGATTTTATCACGTTTTTGTTGCCACAAAACCTTTTGCTTACTCTAACATGACTTGTGACATTAGTACTTTTGTTTGGCATAATAATAAATTAACTGGGTAATTTGTTTAAGCAAAAGGAAAAAAACGAAACGGCACCACCTCTCAAGCCATTATTTACATAAATGACAAAGCGGCCAACCATTGATCTTAGAGGCACCCCAGGAAATTCTATTCCAGCCACTTAAGGCTACAAATGACTGCAAATTTGCAAAATGCCACAATGACAAACAAGAAAAACCTTAAATGGTCGCTTAAAACCTTTCTAGCAATTATATGTGGATGAAAAAAAAAAACAACTATTATAAAATATTTATGGGTGTTATTAAATAATTTCAAGATACTCCAAGGCTTTAATAACCCCAGAGGCGTAAAGAACCAACGTCAACAACCTTTGGCGAAAGAATATTCTGGCCCTTAGAACTTTATAGTTTTTCTTTTGATGATTTGCCATAAATGGACTGAAGAGTGCTTACTTAGGCTTTTCTCCATGGCCTTAGATAAAGATCCCTGTGAAAATAACCATTTATTGCAGCTTGGCTTTGAAATGTGAATTACAGACCTTTATGAAAAGCCTTTAAAGTCACCACCCAGCCAGCAGGTAATAAAATTGTTAAAGCTTATAATTATAAAATTGTTATTAGATTTTAAGCTGATATTAATAACTTAATGAAAGCTTACTTTAACAGACCGTAAGAAAAAAATTTTAAAAAAATTTCCAAGCATTATCAGGATAAGAATAAAATTTTAAAAAAATCCCAAAGTGATGTCATAGAAGCAATTATTTTTTGCAAAATTCACTTATATGAGTGTTAACATAATACAGCTATAGTGTTGAAATTTTTTGTATTTGACGCTGTTATAATTTTAGTAGTATAGCAGTGTCATGTCAATGCTCATTGTCCAAACTGCTTTACATAATGCCATAGAAAACATTTAATGACGTTTGTAATAATCATTTCATAGAACACTGTAGTAATGACAAAAGACGTTCAGACAGACGAAAGTATTGACGAACATCATAACAGCTTTATATTTCACTCATTTAAGACAGCTTAGCCAGCAATCAGTGCAGGAGGGGTATTAGAAATTGATATTCGACATGTTGTCAAAGATTAAATGTCATAATTTCTTTGACAAGCCGAACTACAAATAAGTCAAATGTAATGCTAACTATATATGGTGAGAAAAGAAAATGATATCACATTTGAGCGAAAAAATAATTTTACGCTTTGTAATAACATTTTTTAAAAGTGTAAAATAAAGAAAGAGTAAAATTGGGTGAAGCTGACTATTAAACACCTTGCAAGACTTATGGGACCAATGATACAAATGGAATTTCTTATGAAATTTTAGATATCACAGATTCGGCCCTGCCGAATCTTGGGTTCTCACCATTTATTAACCCTTTATTAACCCAGTTCGCATTTGTATTATTTTGCAACAATCGAATCGGGAGTTGATTGTAGCTTCTATGGTCGCAAGAAGTCATATCGGGGTATCGGTATTCGAAGAGGCCTGTATCAATTTCAGATCATACTTGGCATGGAGATTAGAAGTCATAACAGAAGTCTTTGTGCCAAATTTCGGCAAAATCTGTTGAAAATTGAGGCTTCTAGGAGCTCAAGAAGTCGAATCATGGAATCGGTTTATATGGGGGCTATATCATTACAAAGAGTTGATTGCGGCTTCTATATTCGCAAGAAGTCATATCGGGGTATCGGTATTTAAATAGGCCTGTATCATATTCAGATCATACTTGGCACGGAGGCTCTCTTTATGCCAAATTTCAGCCAAATCCGTTGAAAATGAAGGCTTCTAGAAGCTCAAGAAGTCGAATCCGGGAATAGGTTTATATGGGGGCTATATCATTATAAAGACCTATCATGCTTGGAACAGAAGCAGGAAGTGATAACAGAAGTCTCTGTGTCAAACTTCAGCCAAATCCGGAAAAAATTGAGGCTTCCAGGAGCTCAAGCAGTCAAATCCGGGAATCGGCTTATATGAGGGTTATCCGCCTATGACGCCGAACGCCTGGATTCGAATTCTGGCGAGACTATAAGAAACACTTTTCAGCGGTGGTTTTCCCCTCCTAATGCTGGCGAAATTGGTGAGCAACTATGCCATGTAAAAACTTCTCCCCAAAGAGGTGTTGCTCAGCGGCACACGGACTCGGCTATAAAAAAAGGTCCTTTATGATTGACCTTAAACTTGAATCGGACAGCACTCATTGATATGTGAGAAGTTTGTCCTTGTTACTTAATATAATGTTCATGGACAAATTTGCATTCGATTCGAATTTATGCGCCCATAGCAGCTATATCGAAATATGGTCCTAGTGGTCTAATAAGTACAAGTCATTTTCAATTGTGTAGAACAAAATATTGGTATTTTTGGTAGCTATATCCAAATATAGACCGATCTGAACCATAAACGATACGAATGTCGAAAAGCCTAACATAAGTCACTGTGTCAAATTTCGCGAAATCGATTTATATATGCGCCTTTTAAAGGGCCAAAACTTTAAATCGAGAGATCGGTCTTATGGCAGCTATATCCAAATCAGGATAGATCTGAGCCAAATTGAAGAGGTATGTCATAGGTCCTAACATAACTCAGTGTCCCAAATTTTGACAAAATCGGGCAATAAATGCGCCTTTTATGGGCCCAAGACCTTAAATCGGCGGATCGGTTTATATGGCAGACATTTCCATATCTAAACAAACAACTCACTGTCCCAAATTTCAGCAAAATCGGATGATAAATGTGGCTTTTATGAGTCAAAGACCTTAAATCGGCGGATCGGTCTATATGGGGGCTATATCAAGATATAGTCCGATATAGCCCATCTTCGAACTTAACCTGCTTATGGACAAGAAAAGAATCTGTGCAAAGTTTCAGCTCAATATCTCTATTTTTAAAGACTGTGGCGTGATTTCAACAGACAGACAAATTTATACAGACAAAATTAATATACCCCCATCCTTCAGTGGTGGGTAATAAAATCCTATATCGGATATGGGTGCATTGGTTTCAACGAAATTTTGTTTCGATTATTTAAATTTCCCAAAATCTCTACGAGCGGGCATATTAAGCGAACTGAAAAACAGAAGACTCAATTGAAAGGAGTATGTTACGAATGTATTATCCAAATTTTTGATTATGTGGATGGAGTGTTTGACCAAAAGACTTCGCAGAGGACATTACAGTAATTGGGGTGATTACCTCATTACCAATGAGCAGAGCAATATAAGAATCAATGAAAGTAAGAGATAGGGGAACGCTTCACCCAAAACTCCTCAGGCGAGCATGTTAACCGATCGGGACACTATAGGAGTTAAATGAAAGGTATTGCGGAGTAAATTACGAAACTGACATCCAAATTTGGAATCCAGCAACTGAGGAGGAGTTCCCCCCCAAAAACCTCCACAAGTATACTACGAATGTATCATCAAATTGTTGATCATGTGGCTGAAATGTTTAATTAAAAAAAAACCCCTAGTGGACATTATAGTAATGGAGGGAAAGCCCCAACTCCTCATCCTCCCTCATAGGCGAACAATCAAAAAACCATATCAGTAGATATGGGTTCATCGGTTTCATCAAATTTTTTCCCATTATTTAAATTTCAAGGAGCTGAAGGAGGAACTACACAAGAAGAAAATCTTATTGAAATTTCTTCACAGAAAGTTTGTCTTTAGGGAAAATGTCATCGAAATTTTGTCTTTAGAGAAAATTTCATAGAAATTTTGTCTTTAGAGAAAATTTCATAGAAATTTTAGCTTTAGAGAAAATTTCATAGAAATTTTGTCTTTAGAGAAAATTTCATAGAAATTTTAGCTTTAGAGAAAATTTCATATAAATTTTGTCTTCAAAGAAAATTTATTTATTTTGTCTTTAGAGAAAATTGAGATTTCGTTGTAGGATTCGATTAGAGAAAATTGTAAAGACATTTCTCAGAGAAAATTTCATTTAATTTATGACTTTAGAGAAAATTTCATAGAAATTTTGACTTTAGAAAAAATTACGGGTTTATTAAAAAGATTTGGATTTTACCGGCTAAAGACTTAAAGCGCCATAAGAGGACCTGCTAACGTATGCGCAATATTTTTTTACCACTTTTCACATTGTCAATTTAATTATATAATTTTATTTCATCTCTCATATTTTACTTTTCTAATCCTTTTTATTTTTTTTTCCAAAAATTGCCCATTACCTTTCCATTTCTTCTTTCATATAATGAAAAAAAATCCTAAAAATCCAAAAAAAAAAGTTAACAAATTTTAACATAAAACAAATACATAGAAATTTTACATAAAACATTGCCATAAAAGCGTAAAATTACATTTCGCAAAGAAAATTCAAATATTTGCAATGCTGAAAATGCAGAAACAATTTTTTGACCAACAGTAGCAACACCACACAACAGCTCTACAGTTGAAGACAAAATAATGGAGACTTCCCTTAATAAATGAATGCGGAGAAAAATCAGAGTAAATCTTAAAGAGTTAGTTGAGAGAATATAAAAAGAGAAAAAGAGAGCATAATTTTTGCTAGGCAAATCTTGGGGTGTTTGTATGCTGGTATTATCTCAACAGGGGCTCTCTTACTCCCCATAACTCATAACTTTTAGGTTTCTCTGTTTGTTATGATTGTTGCTGCTGCTGCATGCATTTAAAAAAAGCGCATGAATTTGCAATGTTTGTTATGGAGCAACCACAACTTGAAGAAGCCGGGATTCCGCTCATGTTTGCCCTGAGCTTCAATGTGGTGGAAAGTTATGCTCTTTTCCGTTTCATAACTACACTGCTCCATTGGGGCTGTTATGAATATGAGTACTGTTGTAGTTGTTGTTGTTGTTGTTACTTGAAACACAACACTCTTTGCTAATGCCAAAGCACCTGTTTACCCAGACATGTTTCTTGTGGGGGAAACATGGGGAAAGGGGGGGTAGACGAGACTTGCATGCATTTCATACCTCTCTACCAATGGTCGATATGTTGATGTTGTTATTGTTTTGCTCCCCCAGAGCGTTGTCTACTGAATTTGAGTGCTGCTATCAGTGTGGTGTTGGTAAGCGTTTGCGGTTTCTGCGAGTATCTGTTGAGCACAGCCAGCCACTAATAGCCAGACACTAAGAGTGTCTTGAGGTTTGACCAAAGCATTCATAACGTCTTTAAACGTCGAGCTTAATGCACGTCTCGTCAATGTGAACGCGCTGGAAAGCTACTAGCAAAAAAAGCTTGTTACAAACGGAACTCCATACAAAACGAAACGAAATATAAAACGCGTTAAAAATATACGTGGTGATTAGCGGTAAAAAAAACCAATGGATACTTCGATATAAAAGTCTGGCAGTAAAATGCAGCTGAAACGAAACATATCTATGTGCAAGGTTTTTTAAAGTCAAAAAAAAAAAATAATATGCATTATTTAAATTCTCAAACAACTATTTAATTGCGTTAATTAATTTTTTGGCAAAATCCCAAAACAAATTCTATGATAATGTGAAATATTCAAAAATGTCCAAAATCCCTAATTTCTGATTTTCACTTCGGAATCTTCGGCACAACTTTGTGAAATCCCTGCAGAACAATAGAATGACCTGAATCACTCAACATATTTCTTAAAGAACTTTCATTTTTGGAAATTAACAAAAAAAAACATTGAATTTTAAGTTAACCCAGCAACCCTAAGTTCAAAATGCAGACTATAAAAATGTCACTTTATAACTAAAATCTGACTCAAAAATGTACCAAACTCCAAAAAAAAAATTAATATTCAACACTAAAAATGTTTTAACATAAATTAAAAACTTCAAAAATCGAAGAAAGTTTAGTAGCGACAAAAAATATATTCCAAATACAAAAAACAAACTAATTTTACTTTTCATAAAACAAACACACAGACAGCCAACTATTACCAATAGCGGCGTTAAAACAAGTCTTCGGCCCCTAGAAAATCAAATCAAATGAACTTCAGCATACTTAACGAACGAACCCATGCACTTTTTCCTCCTCTTGTTTTGCATATATAATTAAGTCTTTAAGAGAAATTGTTGTGATAATAACAACAAATATAGCGCTAATGTTGAACGTGCCGATCACTGATGACAATGATGATGTTATTGATAATGGGAATTTCACAAAACATCTTTTAAGCTGATAAAAAAAAGCTAACATAAAATTACATAAAATTTTTTCGAAAAAAAAAATATATATACGAAAAATTCAGAAAAAAACTGTTTAGTGTAAAAAATGAAAACATGAAACTTAAAATTTCTTAGAAATGTTTGGAATTTGTGTTTAATGTTTATCAACATTAACTTCTCTGAAAAAAGAAACTTTCCCAATTGCTAAGTGTCATTTGTGATTTTTTCCAAGCCTCACATATATTCTTCTCAGCGGATTTGAAATTCTTCACATGTATGTAAAACACCGGCAGATTTAAAAAAAAGTCGCCAAAATGTGTTCCAAAAATCAAATGTCAACATTAATGGATAAAATTAATACGGTAAGTTAAAATAAGCACACATAAAAGACAAAAAAGTCTAAAAAATTAGGAAAAAAAATAAAATAAATTAGGAGTCAATAAAAGGCTGACAGATTTAACCAAATCTGTCTGCCTTTATAGGTTCAGATTACAATTGCAGTCCGCAGTTAAACTGTTATTGTAATTGTCTAATGTAATATTTGCAGAATATGTAATGGTATGATCGCAAAAATCCAAATAGGTATGGGTAAATAAAGAAGAAGATAATCTTGTCCAATATAAAACCACGTTTGCACCTAACAATCCTCTTATAAAAGCCTTATAACTTTTTTTTTCACATAACCAACACGCAGGGGATGTCTTCTATATATGCAGTTCATTGCGTTGGCAATTGGGAAAGTTGAGGGTTGGAGGTAGGGAAAGAGGGAGTAGTGTTTATTGATATTACTCTTAAATTTCTGAACGTCAATGTCGGTGGGAAAGACATTAGCCGGAAGTCGATTCCTCATACGAATGGTTCGGACGAAAAATGAATTTTTGCGATAATGCATCGTTCGGTCGACTGACCGACTGACCAATCATCACGGGTGTGGGTTCCTGGCAAGTCTTGTATTCCTGGGGAACATCCTAACGTCAGAGATAAGAACGAATATCCCTGGGATAAGAACGAATATCCCTGGGATAAGAACGAATATCCCTGGGATAAGAACGAATATCCCATGAAAATAACGATAGAGCGTTGTATTGCTCTATCGTTATTTTCATGGCGTGTGTTCCAGGGATATTCGTCTTCTACTACCCACATTCCGACGATGTTCAAGAGAAGCAATAGAGTTGGATACCCTGCTGTCCCCAATCAACACCATCGCTCTCCGTTGAAACCCGGTCAAGTAGCTTCAAGGATGATTTTGGACTCCCTGCCCATATATGAGAGTTATATTCCATTCTCGGCCTGATGTGGGTAGTATAAATATTGAGAAGACCAGAAGAGGCGAAATATTTCTTGCACCGCTTAAGAAAGCCCAAACACTTGAATGCTTCTTTCGACACTTCGAATACGTGTTTTGACCAACGGACATCACATTGTATCTTCATGCCCAGAACATCAAGAGCATCTGACTATTCAATATCTATACCATCGATAGATATCGACGATTGTAGTGGGTCAGTGAATCGCTGGTGAGACGAGAAACAGCACTGCGTCTTCTGCGAGTTAAAGTCCACTCTGTTCATTCTACCCCACTCGGAAATGTCTGTGTCATTCATATTCATTCGACCATAGGCCCATTCCTCAAGAAATTGTGAACAGGAGGCGTATTATGGATGAGATGCTCTACTGCCAACAAATCCTCGGAGAGCGTCTCATTCATAATGCGCCTCCTGTCCACAATTTCTTGAGGACTGGGCCTATGGTCGAATGAATATGAATGACACAGACTACTATCATCGGCAAATGAGTAGACTGGATTCAAAGTCTGACCCAATAGATCTGACCAATGAAAATAAGAAAAAGGGAAGGGGAAAGGGAAAGAACAGAGCCTTGTGGCACACCTACGGTCAATGTATACTCATCTGATGAGAACCCATCTACAACAACTCGTATATTGCGATTTCTGAGGAAGCTCGATATAATCGAACGCACCGTGCCAGACCCTATCAAATGCCTTGGAGATATCCAGAGACACGACCTTACTCTCACCAAACTGGTGGATAGAGCAACTCCATCGTACCGACAAAAATGCCATTAGGTCTCCCGTAGAGCGATTTCTGCGGAACCCATACTGTCTGTCGCTAAGAAGGCCATTGGACTCTAAGTATCTGACAAGATGATGGTTAACCATACTCTCCATAACCTTGGAGAGCGCGGAGCATATCGCAATTGGCCGGTAATTCGCAGGTTTGTTCGCCCCACCTTTTTTGGGGATGGGCTGAACGTTCGCAACCTTCCAACGCGCCAGGAAAACTCCCGCAGGGTAAGCAAGTTTGAAAAGGCTGTGTCGAGGAACACTTACAAAGGACAAGTGTTGATATACCGTCCGGTCCCTGGAGATTTATTAACGTCGAGATTGCAAATGTTCATTGTTTACGTCAAATTACAACGTAAAAACCTTACTTAATTCAAATACCTGAATTCCTAAATTTAAGTAAGAAATTCCCAGATACTTTTTGTTGACATTTATTTCAAACTCATCTAAAGTTAAGAGCCATATGTTTAATTATGACTTCCGCGAAAAGAAGCGATGAATCTGCGTCTTTTGCATCCAACTGTCTTACTGGCAAGACGTCGAGCTAAATAAAGTCCAATAACCAAGCACCATCCTAATCCACTTGTGTTTTCATTTCTCTCCTGGGTTTGGTTCTTTTGCTCGTAGTAAATCCCTTACATATTTGACGGACACTACCTCACTCATTTACCCAACTCGTTTCTATAAGGCTTTGAGAGGTTCCTTTTCATCAGATTGGTTGCCCGCTACCTGCAAATAGAATTTCTTGTGACCGCTGACACCCCCACTCCAACTTTAATATTCCCTATTTCTAGCAAGTAAAATAACCCAAAGTGTAATTCCTTCTGATTGCTAGAGAAATTCTAAGAGCTTTGTCCAAGAAAACGAAAGCTAGATTTTAATTTTGAATCCATGATTTCATGGTTTTTCTAAGAATTTATCGTAGACCAAAAACCGATGATTTTCGTGTTAAATTCCGAACTTCGATTTCAGAAAGTTGTTGAATATAACCCCACAGGCTTGGAAATAGTTTTTACATGTGTTAAACCACTCTTTTAGATCCATGATTTACTTAGAACTTATCATATACAACATTATTGACAACCACATGAAGAGGTTTTATTTGCCCTTACATTCAGATCCAACCCAATGTACAGGGCAAATGTTCTATTGTTTCTTCTTTCAAGGCATCCTCACAGCTTCTGCAAAAATCTTTATTTGCAACCTTTACTCTATAAGCAAGGGGACCACCATAGCTCAAAGGTTAGCATGCGCGTCTTGACGCTGAACTACTGGGTTCAATTCAAGCGGGAACATTAGAAAAAACTTTTCAGTGATGGTAATCGCCCTCCTAGTGCAGTTGAAACTTGTGTGGTATTTACATTGGTAATCAGCAGTGTAAACTTTTCTACAGAGTGGTGTCGCTTTGCGCCAAGCCCTTCGGACTCGGCTTAAAATACAGGTGCCTTATCATTGAGCATAAACTTGTAGTGGGCAGTGAGTGTAAATTTTCACATTAACATTTCACTAAGGAACTGGGGTAAACTTTCCCCAAATCAATAAGTGCTGTCCGATTCAATTTTATGCTCAACGATAGAGATCTCTTTTTACAGCCGAATCCCAACGGCGTGCCGTAGAGTGACACATCAAAAATTTCGACAGCATTAGGAGGAGATAACCATTGCTGAAAAATTTTCCGATTTTCCTACCAGGATTCGAACCCAGGTGTTCAGCCTCATAGGCGGGCTATCTAACCTACGGCGCTGCGGTGGCATTAACGGAATGTTCATGGGCAAATTTGTATCAGCAAGTAATCTCCAATCTATCACATGATGAGTGAAACATTTAAGGGATGTACCTTCTTTGGCTTAGGCTGGTCCTCATTATTTGGGGGCATACAAGTCCGAAATAAGATCATTTGTCATATGTTGTTATTTAGGCGAAATCGAGCTACAATTTAGAAAAAAAAATTGGTACAACAGGTGTTTAAAAATTTTTTTTTTGAGCCAAAGCCCTACACTGGCACCCCACGGGCGTTAAACCCCTCAATCGAACTTCAGACTGAATATCAGATTCGTTTGGTACTCTCAAATTCCTTTTAAATGAGTTCCATATTGTCATGATTGATCTATATATACCTCTTTCAGGTTTTTAGGTGTGGAACGTTCGCCTCAGGTATCCCACCATGAATTTGGAGAACATATTTTTTGTTTTTATGTTACTATAAGAGTGCCAACAAAAATTAATCGTCCCACCCATCTCTGAGATCTGACGTTTATGAAAATTTGGGTAAGGGAGAGGGTCCGGCCTCTTTCTAATATCTATTTTCACCCCGAGTACATTCTACACAAGAAAATCGGTCTAGCCGTTTTTTAGTCTCTATGGAACAAACAAACACATATTGATTTTTGTATATAAAAAAGATTCCAAACTTTCTTTCATTCCAAGGAAACAGATCATGGGTACGTTTCATCAACGTCCAAAAGGAACCTCTATATGGACAATTTTCCTCTACAGCCCTCTGCGAGTTTTGGGTGTAGACTTCCTGGAGCTTTGATCCCCAATTTAGTTTCAAATCTACTCCCGAATATTATTCATTGAGGTTCATATTGACCTGGAGTACGGAAGTTTTCGATGGTGATGATTGATCCGATATGGTGTCTTATTCTTACTTCACTCAGAAAAACCTTTTATTGATTTTTCTGTCTTTTGGATTCACATATTCTCTCGGCGAGTTTTGGAGATGGTATCAGATTCTTCACCTTAAATGCTTACAATCTTAATATGCCTATGAAAATTGCAGTAAAGAACAGTGAAAATACTTCGGGCGTTCAAATGAGTGCTGACCAATTCAAGCTGGGCCACACTCCTAGTAGAGAAATTATACATGACTGAATTCCTCACAAATGCACCCACTGTTAAATATTATTTTAATGTTCTCGCCAGCGTTTGAATCTTCAAAATAAGTATTTTGTACAATGTCACGTATAACATGACAAAAGAAGATTAAAATTTTTTTGGTTTAAAAATTAAACATAAAGACGTATTTTATAGAAAACTAGCTATATTCGCATTTAACTCTCAAATACCTTTCATTAAAATCCCATATTATCTCGTTTGGTATACATATCAATTTGGGACATAATTTTGTAGTGGAGCGAACCCCGGGAATTGACCTAAATTTGCATATAAGTTTCGTATTTTACTCTCAAATACATTTCGTTTGAATCAAATATTGTCCTGTTTGGTGTACATTTCCATTTGAGGCATAAGTTGGGGGTTGGGCGACCCACCTGGGAATGGACCCCAACTGTTTGTATTACTTTCTTATTCTAATCTCAAGCACATTTCGTTTGAATCCCATATTGTCGCGATCGGCTTACATGTCCGCTTGGGGTGGTTTTTGAGGTGGAACCGATCTCTGCATTTGGCATTTTGAGCCTCTAAAGCCGCACTTATTATCCGATTGAGGTGGATGGACCTGACATTGGCCTTCTTATTTAAACGATTGTGATTTCATTGACAAAAGAACCCTTGCGCCTTCTTAAAGTACCAAAGTAGCATAACATGTTTGTAATGCATATTCCATTATAAAATGTAAACAATGTTCTGTAATTCTCAAATATGTCCACTCGCAATAAATTTCCATCTAGAAGGAATCCATTCTAATTGCATGTTTCTAATGACAACTTTTATAGGGGCCAAAAGATTTATATACTTATCATGACTATAAATCAATAAAACTCAAAGAAAACCACAAAGTCACACAAGTCCAAATGGTAAGTTGTGGTTAAATTATGGCCATGTTCCTGGTAACCCAGCAAATCGTTGGCTGGACTTGTAACATATGCAAAATTATTATTATTATGGCACACATTTAGTAAGTCATGCAATCGAAATGGTAATGGTGGTGCTGGTGGGAGGTGGGAGGTGGGAACACGAGCTACCACTACAAGTCCACGGAAAAAATGCCGGTTTTTTCGACTTGGGAGCAAGCAAGTTGTAAGACCAGAATCTTTTAAGACCCAGTGACTTATGTAACCTCATTTCCATAATATGAAAATATACCATGGCTTACCTCAGGCTTCTCCCCCTCCTCCTCCTCCTCCTCTTCCTCCTCCTATGGCAACCATTAGCATTGGCCATCTTTCATGGAGTGGTAATAGAGACCATAGACCAAAACAAAAAAAAAAGATCAATGGGGACATAACCGAGATAGCAAATAAACAAACAAACAAACATACGGCAGCCAAAATAGAAAAGTCCATTGGTATAGTTTGGGAGAGAATGTTGCTGCTGTTGCGCAGCATCAAATGTCTTATAGTGTTGTTGTTAAACTCAGACCAAACTACAGCAACAATACTAACAAAGTTGCGGCATTCGACATTCACAGAGATAAGCAGCCAACGAATGAACATGGCCACAAAACACCAGACATTCAATTCAACAACGGCAATGGCCAAAGTTAAGCTTGGCGGTAGCAGTTGCTGCAGCAAGCCGCAAAAGAAATCCCCCTCCAACAAGCAGCAACCGCAGCAGTTACAGCAGCCAATGAAGCTTTGAAAAGAGGTTGACTGCATTATTGATCGTCTTTCAGTTGGTATTTGGAAAAATAGGGTAGTATGAATGATTTTGGGAAAAATACAAGAAATCAAAGGAGTTATTGGGAATTACTGAGGAAAAATAGAAACTTAGAAAAAATTTTATAAAAATTTAAATGAAGGGAAATATCTGTTGTCCCATTTGTCTTTACATTAAACCAGGCAATATGCTACTAAATATTGTAAAAGCAAGCTTACGCAAAAAAAAAATTCAATTAAAAATTTAATTGAAAATAAATTCGTTTTCAATTAAAAAATTAATTGATACAGCTTTTTAATTAAATATAATTTGTTATACCCACCACCATAGGATACGTCATTCCGTTTGTAACACCTCGAAATACTTGTCTCGACATTCGGAGTCCGCCATCTAGCCATGTCCGCCCTTCTGTCGAAATCACGATAGCGGTCGAACGCGTAAAGCTAGCCGCTTGAAATTTTGCACACATACTTCTTATTGATGTAGGTCGTTGGAGATTGCAAATGGGCCATATCGGTTCAAATTTTGATATAGCCCCCATATAAACCGATCCCCCGATTTGACTTCTTGAGCCTGTAGAAGCCTCAATTTTTATACGATTTGGCTGAATTTGGGAACAAAGACTTGAGTTATGACTTCCAACATCCATGCCAAGTATGATCCGAATCGGTCTATAAAGACATATAGCCCCCATACAAACCGATCCCCGGATTTGACTTCTTCAGCCTTTAGCACACTAAATTTTCACCTGATTTGGCTGAAATTTGGGCAAAACACCTCAATTATGACTGACAACGTCAGTGTCAAGTTTTATCCGAATCGGTCAGTATGGTGATATAGGCCTTCTTTTATAATATCTGCAATGTAGCCTTCAATTGATTTTACTTAAGCACCATATAACATATCGTTGCCTGCGATGGAACTGGAACCAGATTTCAAAGGTCCATACGTCCCACATTTCGGTAAATTTATGGCAATGCCTTGACAGCTGATTCTACGAACCGTATTTTAAAAATAAGTTTCAAAAAAAATTCAAATTTTTTTTAATTGGGTCAATTAAAAAATTAATTGAAAATTTCGAAAAATATCAACCATTTTTATACCCACCACCATAGGATAGGGGGCATATTCATTTAGTCATTCCGTTTCCAACACATCGAAATATCAATTTCCGACCCTACAAAGTATATATATTTCGGATCGTCGTAAAATTTTAAGACGATTTAACAATGTCCGTGTGTCTGTCCGTCCGTCAGTTGTAATCACTCTACTGAGATATTGGGCTTCAATTTGGCACAGAAACGTCTTTTTGACGCACACTGGTTAACAGGCCAAATCGGACCATATTTGGATATAGCTGCTATATAGACCGATCTGGCGATAAAAGGTCTGAAGCCCATAAATGCTAAATTTTTTATCCGATTTCACTAAAATTTGAAACAGGGCGTAGCATTTGAAACAGGAAGTAGTTTAAGACCTCCCGACATCCGACCCAAATATGGTTCAGATCGGACTATATTTAGATATAGCTGCTATATAGACCGATCTGCCGATAAAGGGTCTGAAGTCCATAAAAGTTTTATTTATTATCCGATTTCGTAGTATAAGACCTCCCGCCATCCGACCCAAATATGGTTCAGATCGGACTATATTTAGATATAGCTGCCATATAGACCGATCTGACGATAAAGGGTCTGAAGCCTATAAAAGCTTCATTTTTTATCAGATTTCGCAAAAATTTGAAACAGGGAGTTGGTTAAGACCTCCCGACATCCGACCCAAATATGGTTCAGATCGGACTATATTTAGATATTGGCAGCTATATATATAGACCGTTCTGCCGATAAAGGGTCTGAAACCTATAAAAGCTTTATTTATTATCCGATTTCGCTGAAATTTGAAACAGTGAGTAGTTTTAGGTCTCCCGACATTTGAACCAAATATGGTTCAGATCGGACTATATTTAGATATAGCTGTCATATAGACCGATCTGCCGATAAAGAGCCTGAAGCCACTAAAAGCTTTATTTTTTATCCGATTTTGGTGAAATTTGAAAGAGAATTGCTTTGAGCCTCCCGACATCCCGGCTATATATGGTTCACATCGGACTGAGTTAAATATGGTCCAGATCGGACTATATTTAGATAAAGCTGCCGTATAGACCGATCTGCCGGTTAAGGGTCTGAGCCTTTAAAAGCTGCATTTATTACCCGATTTCGCTGAAATTTGATACAGTGAGTTAATTTAAGCCTCCCGCCATCTGACCCAGATATTGTAAAGATCGGACGATATTTAGATATAGCTGTCATATAGACCGTTATGACGATTAAGGTCCTGAAGCCCATAAAAGCTGCATTTATTGCCCGATTTCGTTGAAATTTGAAATAGTGAGTTATTTTAAGCCTCCCGACATCCGACCCAAATATGAATCAGATTAGACTATGCAGATATAGCTGGCATATAGACCCAACTTCTAATTTTGAATCTTAATCCCATAAAATGCAGATTTCTTGCCTGATTTCACTGAAACTTTTTCTTGTATATGAATTCTGGGGACCTGAATAAAATATAATTGAACCCAGCATTTATTTAGACATAACTATGGATATAGCAGAAGAGTCATAATAAAATAGGATGATTATTATATCCTTCAAATTTTCAACTAATTGAAAATTTCCAAATTTTCAATCCTTTTTTTAATAAAATATGCAACTTTTTTAATTACGCCGTTCGGACTCGGCTATAAAAAGGAGATTCCTTATCATTGAGCTTAAAATTGAATCGGACTGCACTCATTGATATGTGAGAAGTTTGCCCCTATTCCTGCAATTTACATACGTAGAAAACTACCTTTTTAAATTTTTTCCTTCGCCTTTTCACCCCCACCTCGTTATAGCATTGATTTTTGTTTTGCTGCAACCACTAACATTCAACACAGATTTTGTTTTAGTGTGTTACTGCATCAAGCAACTTGTACTAAATACTGCATAAACTTGTAACTTGGGCTCAAAAAGCAGTTGTTACGATGATCTTAGGTGGAAAAGCCAAAAAGCAAAAAATCTAAAGAAGTTTGTTTTTTTTCTCGATAGTCTTTACAAGTTGAAGTTGTTAAGGTTTTTTCTGATTTTTTTTTTAAATATTTTATAACGAAATATGTTAATAAGGTTACATAACTGTTTTATGGTATAAATGAAATTGATAAGAATGAAATGGGGAAAAAGTAGTAACACATATTTTTTCACATAAAACATGTTAGTCGATTTTGTTTTTTGTTGACCCACAGAAATATTGGTGGCTGCTGTTCATGATAATAATGATGGCGGCCATGGGTATATTTTTTTTTTTGGTTTTCACATCTTAAAACAAAGATTATTGAACAAAATGGTAGAAAAAATATGTTATGGCTAACCTTAATGACTTATTTCGTATATATACTTCTTTTCTTTAGAGTGGCAGTTTGCTGGAGGTGTCGAAAAACTAAAGATTCTTAAAAGTTTCAGCACTTTCTCTGCTCTTTTTTTCTCTTTCAAGTGATTTGTCTGCCTTGCTTTGCTTGAGGGGTTTTGCTAAGTGGGTATTCGTATTAGATGAAGCATGAAAAGGGTTTTTAGATTTAGAGAAATTAATAAGAAACAGTTGAAAATACAGGTGTTAGGGTTTTTTTTGAAGAAAAACTGCTAAAGCTTTATATCGTGGACCCTAATCCCACAAATTTAAAAAAGGAAATAAATCTTTATAAAATGTTTGCGTATTCCCAATCCACGACAAACCAGAATATTATTCTTCATCACTTAAACACTTTACATATGAACTTGAAGTCAGAATAGAAAATGAAACCATAAACCAAAATTAAGACCTAGCAATCATTATCTTTAATACTCATAAATAATGGTCATAATTACAAAGAATTAATAATGACTTGTGCTTATGGTTAATTCTTCTTATTTCTTTATTTTTGTTTGTTTTTAAGACAAAGCTTACAAATGTAAACATTAATAAGCTACCAAATATGGTAAATGATCTCAAAAGATCAATTGAACAGAAATAAATGATTAATTATCTAGCAATCATTCAAAACAAAAGACTTAGAAAACAAACTTGTTTATTTTTCACAATAATTTTCCTTTTCATTTACCATAAAAAAAATTTTTTTGAAAAAGACATCAATTAAAAAAAAACAAAAGATTTAAAAATGAACCTTTATTTTAGAAAACTTTATTTTTTTTTAACAATAATTTTCCTTTTTATTTACCATTAAAAAATTAGAATTGGTGTCTTCCAATTAACCAAAACAAAAGATTTAAAAAACGAACTTGAATTTGTTGTTTCTTATACAATGGCCAACAATTATTTACGGTTTATAAAGAAATAAGATATTCCGTTTATCAAGATGGAAAGGTTAAAGAGAAATAAGGGGAAATCAATCCATGCCGTAGAACAAAAACAAAAGTTTTAACAAACGAGCTTAAATTGCTCAATGGTATATATTTACTCACAATATATACAATACAAAAATAAATTTGATGTTTTACATGATATAAAGAAATCAAAGGGGGCAAACAAAAGACTTAAGACACAAACCTCGTTAAAAAAAATTGAGTCCTAAATATAATTGCGTTTGCAAAGGCTCTAGAAGTGAAAATCGGGCGACACATATACACACGAACATAGCTAAATCGAATCAGAAAACGATTCTAAAGCGCTGGGTATGCTTGTTACGGGTAATTTATCTCTTCTTTTTATGACAGTAGGGTATAAAAATATTTAAAACTTGCACCCTTTTTTAAAAAAGCTCGGAGTCGAAGTTACACTCAACCAAATTTGTTGTTAAAAACAGCAAAAATGTTTGTTAAACAGCAGCTTTTGTCTGCTGAAAATGGGAAAGCAGACATTACTGCTGTTTCAGCAAACATAGAGCTGCTGTATTAGCACACATTTCTTTCTGCTATTTCAACAAACCCAATAATTGCTCTACTAATAAGCATATGACTGGCATGGCCTTTTGTATCTAAATTTTAAGAAACAAGTAAAAATGTGCTATGCTTGGCCGGGCCGTATCTTATATACCCTCCGTCATTTATCGCATTTCCCGAGTTCTTTTCCCGGTATCTCCTTTTAGCCAAACAAGGGATAAAAGAATACAAGTAAAAGCGTGCTTCGGCCATGCCCAATCTTGGGAACCCACCACCATGGATTCTGGTAAAATATGGGAGCTATATCTGGATATACATCGATTTGGACCAGACACAGTTGTTGAGAGTCATAACAGAACACTATGTGTAAAATTTCAAAAATTCGAACAAAAATTGCTGCTTGTAAGGGCTTAAGAAGTCAAATCGGGAAATCGGTTTTTATGGGAGCGTTTAGGAGGTTATATACCGATTTGGACAGTACCTAATACCGTTGTTGGAAGTCATAACAGAACACCACATGCAAAATTTCACCCAAATCGGACAAAAATTGCGACTTCCAGGGGCTTAAAAAGTCAAATCGGGAGATCGGTATATATGGGAGTTATAACAAATTCTTGACCGATTTTAACCGTACTTGGCACAGTTATTGGAAGTCATAACAGAAGACCGCATAAAAAATTTCAGCAAAATTGTATGAAAATTAAAGCTTCCAGGGGCTCAAGAAGTCAAATCGGGAGATCGGTTTATATGGAAGCTATATCAGGTTATGAACCGTACTAGGCGCAGTTATTAGGAGTCATAACAGAACACCACACGCAAAATTTCAGCCAAGTCACACATAAGTTGCGGCTCCCAGGGGCTCAAAAAGTCAAATCGGGAGATCGGTTTATATGGGAGTTATAACAAATTCTTGACCGATTTAAACAATACTTGGCACAGTTATTGGAAGTCATAACTGAACACCGCATAGAAAATGTCAGCTAAGTCAAATCGGGAGATCGGTTTATATGGGAGCTATATCCTAATCTGAACCGATATGGCCCATTTTCAATCCCCAACAACAACATCAATATAAAGTATCTGGGCATAATTTCAAGCTGCTAGCTCCACGCGCTCGATCGCAATCGTGATTTCGACAGACGGACGGACGGACATGGCTAGATCGACTCTGAATGTCGAGATGACCAAGAATATATACTTTATGGGGTCCTAGATCAATATTTCGAGGTGGTGGGCATAAACAGAATTATAGTAACACTATTATAATAATTCCATCAACGTTTTAAGTAGATTTTATTATGTAGTTAGCAAAACGTTACTTAAATTATATAATCTTAAATGCAAATTGGTTTGTATATTAATTTCCCTTTCAATATTTTGTTTTAATTTCTAATTATCATATTCTAAAACAAAAACGTTTAATAACTACATTTACCTAATGATTAGACACGAAACTTGTTTTAACATAAAACCTTTATAAGCCATATTTGCAAAAAATAATTAATAACAGACAACAATGCAAACATTATTGAACAATAATTGCTTTTAGCCTAAGGGTGTTAAACCATAAATATGATTTATTTTAAACAATAATGTAAGAAAAGTAAAAATAAAGTAAATTAATCACAAAAAATACAATAATACTAAATCCATTTCAAATAACGGATATGGCTGTTTAATCATTAATCCAATATATGAAATTAAATAATCGAAAGTTTATGGCAGCTTGTTTCATGAATAGACAATATTTTGATTTCATTGTTTCTGTCTCTATAAGAAATCAATCCGAAAACTTAAAAATATTTCTCTAGCTTATATTTCATTTAATTTAAGAACGCATTTCAATTCCATTAATCAAATAAGCAACGAATTCAATACCATTCAAAGCGCAAAGTAATAGAAAACGTATGCTATTGAAACAAAAGACTTAAGACACGAGCTCTTGTTTCTTTTTCCCATGGTTTTTTTTTTAACTAAGAATAGATAGCTTGCCCCAAGTATTTAACTCCAACTGGGTAAAAATTAATAGAGTTCATTGATAATTGAATAATGTATTGTTTGGGCAGCAGAAGGAACATGTTTTTCAAAAAACACATACTTAACTGTAGTTTGGTCTTTAAACAATAGCCTTTGTTTCCATTGATATGAAAAATGTTTATAATCTTAGTTGTCATCACAAAATTAAAAGAAGACGGTAGAATAAATGAAGAATTTGGGTTTAAGAAAAAATAAAATCTCATAAAAAGCAAAACATTGGAAGCATGATTGGTCTTAATAACTGGAAAATGAAAATTGGCCTTAATAACTTTATATGGAAAATATTTAGGACAAGAACTTACAACAATAACAAGAAATATATGGGGAAAAAATAATAAAAAATAATAATTTTGAATTAAAAAAAAAGAAAAAAATCTAACGGCAAACATTTATTAAACTTTAATTCTTCTCTATATAGTCTATAAAAACTAGCACACATTCCAATATATTTATTACATATAAACAATTGTTTTTCAACTTCGAAATGATATTATTATTATTAAACAGTTCAATGGTTTTTTTAATAACTAAAAGAAAACGAATACTTTAATATGAAATTTCATATATCTAATTCATTTCCAATTAACCTCATTTATATCTTTCAAATATTTGTTTATCAATGGATTTTGTATTCACTCAAAAAAACAAAAGACTTAAGACACATACGCATTTTTTACTCTTTGACGATAGGTGATAAATTCATGTGGCGCTCAAGATAAATGATTGCATTCAAAACATTTACTTACCACCTAAGGTCTAATCAAATATATCTTCGTTAGGTCAGTGACTGTTTGGATTCTAACTTAGTTGCAGGTGATAAAATCAGACTTATCAGATGACAGTCGAATAAAACTAATTAAATTAATTATGAAAATCACATTTTTTTATAAGTCCATAATTTAAAAGGTAAATAAAAACTATTCGCTCATTTAGAAAAGAATTTATCCCCCCTTAAGGGCATAAGGTTATAAATTAACACCTTGCTAATACAATGAAAGAAATACTAAGATGGATTAGTTGGATTGATCGGATGGATTTCTTTTTGGAACAGCTAAAAATAAATTTAAAAAAAATATATAAATATCATCAACTAAAAGTAATATCCTGTTCTACAGATATGATGTAGGGTAAAAGAATCGATGGCTTCTTAATCAAATTCAAGAAAATTATGTCCCATTGAGTGAAACAATGAAAAATCAGTTTCATGGGCATATAGAGATCTTTGAAACTAGTTCTATAAAAATATAAAATTGATAAATAAATAAATAAATTGATTTGGATTCTAACTAAGTTGCAGGTGATAAAATCAGACTTATCAGATGACAGTCAAATAAAACTAATTAAATAAATTATGAAAATCAAATTTTTTTTATAAGTCCATAATTCAAAAGATAAATAAAAACGATTCGCTCATTTAGAAAAGAATTTATCTCCCCATAGGGGCATAAGGTTATAAATTAACACCTTGCTAATACAATGAAAGAAATACTAAGATGGATTAGTTGGATTGATCGGATGGATTTCTTTTTGGAACAGCTAAAAATTAATAAAAAAAAAATATATAAATATCATCAACTAAAAGTAATATCCTATTCTACAGTTATGGTGTAGGGTAAAAAACTCGATGGCTACTTATCCAATTCAAGAAAATTATGTCCCATTGAGTGAAACATTGAAAAATCAGTTTCATTGGCATATAGAGGTCTTTGAACCTAGTTCTATAAAAATATAAAATTGATAAATAAATAAATTCAAGAAACATATGTCCCATTGGCAGAAACATTGAAAAATCAGTATCTTTGAACCCAGTTCTATAAATATATCAAATGTTTAGAAAAAAATGTTTGGAAAATTTTCTGTAAAAAAAATTAGAAAATTTTCTAAGAAAAAAATTTATAAATTTTTACAGCATAACACATTTGCCTAAATGTTAAGTTAAAAAGTTTTTTGCTGTTCTCTTCTTTGAATAGAAGCATTAACTTAATAAAAAATAAAATTTAGATAGTCTATTAGCTGGACAAAACCCTCATAGAATCTCGCATAGAATCCCATAATGATGTAAAGAACAAAGAGAAGAAAACCCACACCCACAAAACAAAACGTCCACAAAATGTTTCATAGAAAGGAGATTTTAATAATTTTATATAGAAATGAAATTTTAAAAAATCTATAGAGAAGTAAAATGTTAAATTGTGACAAAAATTATTGAGATGTTGGATGCAGGATATTGTCCGGTTTTAGAACATTATTTAATGCTTTCTATTCAAAAAATAGCATAGCAAAAAACAATTTAAAGTCAGCAAAAGTATGATGTTATTATTACCCGTTGACTTTATTCTTCTTCTTTAATTATTTATATTATTAGCAAATAGAAAAAAATGCTAAAGCATCTACAATTAAACTGGTGCTTGATTGCTTTTTTGTAGCATTAAAAATACTTTGCGAATACATTTTGGAATAGCATAAAGTGTAAAATATAGTACAGGACTTTGAAATTGTTCGAATACAAAGCTATGCACATTAAGGAAGTCAGCCTTGATCGCTTTATTTTTAACTTTTTATTCCAGAGTAATTTGTTAATTGTAATTAAACATTTGTTGTTGTTTTTTGTTTTAAAAACGGAGCTCAAAGTTTAATAAAAAAAACTACGACTGGAATAAAATAATTCAATACATTAAAAATTTCCTTTTCCTAATTTGAATGAAACAACTGTTCCCTAATTTTATTTATTTCCCTCTAGAGGACAAAACAAATCTTTCAAAACCTCTCAACCTAGCACACTGACATATAATCAATGAAAGTTATAAAACTTCAATTGACATTTTTTCCAAATATTGCTTTTATTGGCCAATAACTATTCAATGATTACAACAATTTGTTTATTGTATAGTTGTGGTGGTTGTTGTAGTGGCATTCGCTTCTTTTCTCTTATAAATTCCATACACAGAGTTTGATTACATATTTTTGAAAAATTAATCAATCACAACAATTTTCACTTTCATTTTTCTTTGCAATGGTCAATGGTGTACTTCTTCGCTTTTTGTATACAAAAAGCGAAAAGCAAAACAGCAAAAACAATAAATGATTATGTATGAATATGGATAAATATTACTATTATTATTATTATTATTGTTATTACTTGGGTTTGGAAAGCAATTTTTTTTTTTTGGTTTTTTCTAGTATTAACAAACAGCAGCAATAAATGCTGTTTAAAGTTTAAAGAGTTTGAAGCATACACTCATTTCAAAATAAATCTTTTTTAACTGCAAGGCAAACACCAAACAAAGTTGCTTGGCTACCTTAGTTTTGCAGAGCAGAAAACAAAAAACAACAACAACAAACAAACACTGCATGTTGAGTTCATACATAATTTGTTAGCTTAGTTTTCAAGCTAGCAATAAAAAAAATACCAATAAAATAAAATGTTAATAAAAATCCAATAACAACAACAGTCAATAAAGCTATGGGCAATATTTAACCATTAGCCAGCCATGCAGCGACAAACAATTTTTATTGCAATTTCTTTGACTAAGTAAAAAAAAGCAATAACAACTACAACAAAAATAAACACTCTATAAAATTTAGAAAGTAATGGGTGACAATATTGTTGCCTTCATTGATTTTTGCTAAGCCGATATCACCACAACAACTGTGGGGCACTGGTACGTCATAGTGTATACAAGCATATCACCAGCTCAAGCTCTAAGCAACCATCTACCTTACAATGATTGCTGTAAGTGATAGCTAGGTGCTCATAAGCGTATCTTGTATCGCCATACGCCTGCCTTACCAAAATGTATGCTAAATGAATAACTAATTGGCGTGTGAATGAAAGAGCAGGGAAAACATTCCCTACAAAAATGTCGCTACATATCATGGAATGAATATGTGCAATCTTAGCAAGTTCCGTTGAGAAATTTCTTCTTTCTTCTTTGGTTGTGCCTTCAATCGAAGTTGTGAAGTAAACAAACCATAAATAATCCAAAAATGGTAATAGAAAAATACTAACAAAGGAAAATTATTGACGACGCATCGTTTCAAATATTTGAAGATAAGCTGTTGGTTAATGAAGTTTGATTTTTTATTATTTTTATAAAATTTTGAAATAATTCTCCTTATGCAGAAAGAAGAGCTTTTTACCAGGAGAATTTATAAATATAAAAGATTTGCGTGATTGACTGATTGCTAAATGATCATCGCCCAGCCCATAGGCACCGTATAAGGCTGGATTTGGTTGTTGTTGTTGTTGTAGTAGTGAGTTGTACACTGAGGCGGCAGCCCTTGCCGATGAAGAATCTCGAAGGGTCCGTCCGGTACGCACAACCGGCTGCCATGGGATTACTGGATTTGGTAATATGCGTACGTTTAGGTACTAAAAAGTACCAAAAAGTACGAAATGGTACATAATTGGCCAGCGCGAACGAAATCAGAATCATGTTCTTGGGCTCAATTTGAAGAGCGTCTCCAAAAATTAAGGTTTGGCAAAAAAATTTGGAACATCGTACTGGAAATGGGAGAAATAGTACGTTTAGTACTGTAATTGGTTCTATAAAGTTTGGCAAAAAAAATTTGGAACATCGTACTGGAAATGGGAGAAATAGTACGTTTAGTACTGTAATTGGTACTATTTGGTACTCTTTGTGAATAAAATTTTTGGAATTTTGGAACTTAGGTACACTATGGCAACCTTAATTGGGCGATCATACATTCATGGACTAAAAACGTACCAAAAAGGTACGAAATGTGTGAACTGTTTACAGGGCGGATGGATAGGAGTAAAATTTCGGAATGCCCTAAGACGTCTGATGCCAAAGGATAAGGGTGAAAAAAAAACGGGGAAAAATCGTACTGGTAACGGAAGGAAAAGTACGTCTGGTATCGCAATTTGTACCTTTTGGTACTTTTTTTTACAGATGAAGCTAGAGGACTGAAATTTGGCATGTAGGTACAACCAAAAACTGAATGATGGATGACTAAATGATCTATTCAAAACTCGTACATTTGGTACTGAAATTGAAATCGGTTAGCACTTTCTTTACAGAGGGAGTTACAGGTCTAAAATGTTGCATGATTGCACAACTAGGAATTATATGATGGGTGACTAAATGATTTATTCAAAATTCGTACATTTTGGTACTATATAGTACTTTCTTTACGGATAGAGCTAGAGGTTTGACATTTGGCCTGCAGGTACAACTAGGAAATGATTTTTTTACAATTAGTAGATTTTGGTACCAACATTGGTACCATTTCCTACTTTTTGTGCAGATGGAGCTAGAGGTCTGAAATTTACCATATACAAGTGGCCAAAATGTGTTGGGTTACTAAATTATATTATTAAAGTTGGATGGAGCTGGAGGTTTGAAATATGATATGTACATAGGTACAACTAGGAAAGATATGATGGGTGATTAAATGATCTATTTAAATTTCGATCATTTTGGTACCAAAATTTGGTACATTCTTTATAGATGGAGCTAGGGGTCTGAAATTTGGTATGTACATAGGTACAACTAGGAAAAGTATGATGGGTAACTAAATGATCTATTTAAAATTCGAACATTTTGGTACCAAAATTTGGTACTATTGGGTACTTTCTTTATAGGTGGAGCTATAGGTCTGAAATTTGGCATGTAGGTACATCTAGGAAAGATGATGGGTGAATAAGATATCTAATTTGGTACCAAAATTGGTACCATTTAGGAATTTCTATACAGATGGAGCTTGAGGTCTGAAATTTCGCAAGTAGGTGCAAGAAGGATATGTATAATGGGGGACTAAATGATCGATTCAAAATTCGTACGTTGTGGTACCAAAAAGTGCAAAATAATACGAAATAGCTCATCTTCGCCTGTAGGAACAACAATTTGACAACAATTATCTCAGTGTTGACCCAAATATGACATGTGGAAGAAAATGTACTAATTGTGATGCAATTTGTATCTTGAAAGTATAAATTGGGCGACTTGAAGATATTTTTTATTCGTACATTTAGATACTTAAATGTACTAAATTAAACATTCTTTACTGAGTGAGACAAATGTCTCAAAAATGGGAAACAGGCACACCTTGGGTGACTTATTGATTTTTCCGATATATTGTTATTCTTGGTACTATTTGGTGTTTTCTTTAGGGTAGGGTACACAACTTCACAACCTTATAAACTAAGTGACTACCTTTGTTTTCGGAAGTCCTACACTAAACAGGGGATATCAAAAACGGGGTAGCGAAGCGGAACGCTGGGATGCTAATATTATAATATAATATTATACCATTCAATTATCGTTCCTCCCATTTGATTTTAAAACTTTAAAAGCGTAAATGACTGTGGACGTATTAAAAAATAATACTTCGAAATCTTTTCGATTTAAAGAATTTTACAAAAATGTGAACTTAACTCAAGCTACCACGTCGGGCGCCAATTAGTAAAGCCTTTATAACTTAACGTCAATAATTTTCTCAGGACAAAATTGGTCTTAAAAAGAATATGGAGCTATATGATTTATGATTTTTTATTAAATTATTAGACTTAATGTATAAGGTTTCATATTGGGCGCCATATTTGGACATGTGCCAAAGCATCAAAATTTATATAACTTTGATTGCTAAAAAGTCTTGAGATCACTACCGAAAATTTTCTATGGAGTTAAGGAGCGTTATAAATATACATACTTAAATAGCTGGAATTAAACAGACGGATGTGAACAAACAAAGCTTCTGTGGGAGGATCGCGTGAAATCGAACATAGATAGTCTGTTGTCATTTGAAAAGCCACATCTGAGAATGGTTATCGAAATTATAACAGGATATAATAATTTAAGTAGACATATGTCTCGAATTGACATTAGAAATGACGACATCTGTCGGTGGTGCCTTGAGATCGACGCCTCGGAGGACAGCTTTCACTTTCTTTGTCAATAGCCTGCTCTATGTCAAAGTAAAAACAGGATACTGGGTTCTTTTATTTCGGGCACTAGAAGCTCTGAGTAGAGCTGGCAAAATATCGATAGCACTATCGATATTTAATTTTGTGACTGAGTATCGATTGAAATTTTTCCGATGGATACTATCGCAAAAGTTAAATTTTTTGCAAAACTAAACAAAAATAAGCAATCCAAAACTGAACGTATTCTTAAAGACACATTGCACCTATAGAGGGCGCATAAAAAATCTTCAAAACTCATAACACTCTTTTACTTTGACATAATAAACCGCCGCAACTCATTTTGTAGGTATATTCTTATTTCTATTGGCGATGAAAATATTTACCCATATCTTTAACCAAATGATAGCTTTGGGCGTATAATTATAGGCCCAAAAATACCCCGTGGAGTTGGTGTAAACGAACAATGAGTCCTTTTGTTGAAAACTACACACAAATAATAAACCATATTTAAATGTGTTCTTAAAGAACCCGCATATTTAAATGTTTTCTACCAGCCATCAATCTTTTAACAAATGACAAGATTGGCGTAACATTCATTCAAGAAATAAAAGTGTTCATTTATAATCACAAGCCCTTGGGCCATGTCTGTAGAACATAAAATTTAACTAATCACAAACATTTAAATTAAAATCTGAAATTTCCTAAAAGGCATTACAGACAAATCAAAATTTGAATATTAGATAAAACATTTTTAAGAATGAAAAGACGTTTTTTTATCTCCAACAAATCAAAAACAAGTCATTGGCCTTTAGTTTACATACTTGTCTACCCTTATTTGGTTAAATGATCGAATGCTATTTTTTTCTGTCATAACAAATAGAACAGACAAAAATAGTAATAACACTAACCGTGGGTTAAATACATGTTTGTCTCTTAAGTCTTTTGTTATTAATAATTTGATTTGATTGAATGATTGAATTTTAGTAAATATATAATTATATGCTGATAAATAAAACTCACAAAGTGTTAGAAAATCCCATAACTAGTCTTAAATCAAATTTGTTGCGAGTTTTTATTTTTATTCTCAATTATTAAGTTTATTTCGTCAGAAAAAAACAAGTAAATGGCGGTCGATAAAGCACAGTTTTTAGCTTAAGTGAGGAGATTTCTTTCTTTCAAAATATCAATGATAAGGGATCTCCTATTAACACCTAAGTCCCAAGGCGTATAAACACAAATATTTGTTCTTGCTGTAGTAGCCACATTTGAATGTGGAAGTAGCGATCCTCGTCAAGCTCCATAGAAGAGCAAGCTCGTTCCACCATAGGACCGATTGCAGTAGGAACGTTAAGCAAATACAAATTAATGAATGAATGAAAGCAAACTTCTCACATATCAATGAGTGCTGTCCAGTTTAAGGTTCAGTTCAAAGATAATGAGGGACTCCTTTTTTTGGCGTACCGCAGTGCGACACCACTTTGTGGAAAAGTTTTTACATGGCTGCCATACCAAATGGTACAGTACCTCACAAATTTCACCATCATTAGGAGGGGATAGCCTCCTCTGAAATTTTTTTCTTATGTTTTCTCCAAAATTCGAACCCAGGCGGTCAGCGTTATAGGCGAACATCCTAACCGCTGCGCTACGATGGCTCTTAATTATATATACGCGCCAATAATTCGCTTTGTCATATCAAGTACCATAGGCGCTCAATATTTAAGCAAGAGCTGGTGCCGTCCGGCCTCTCACTGACAGTTTCCACTCTATATCGCTGATTGTCCGCGACTGCAATTGCATTCACTCCGAATACAAAAGTATTCGCAAACTGTGGACCCGACAGGTAGCTCTCAGCAGAGCCTCTCGAAATGACAATCGGAGCTCAGAAGTCTAATTTATGTGGTGCTCAGAGTCATTCCATGCTGGGACAACTATTTTTAGAGAAGCTTTACAAGACAACTGTCATTGAGCTAAAGCTTTAATCAAATAGCACTAATCAATATGAGACATGTCTCCCTTTTTTCCTTAATGGAATGTTTGTGGTCAAAATTTACAAACAAATAACTCTAGCATTAATGGAGGGTAACTATTACCAAAATATTTCTTAGATGTTTACGGTCGGGTGTTCAGTGAAATAGGTTGTCATGCTAATTTATATACCTCGGTAGGTTAGGTTGAATGGTTAAACTCATCATAGGCGAGTTCACTCGGAGGCCAGTTTGGCCCATTGTGATACCCTAGAGAGAATATAAGGAAAAATAGAAAATGTGAGACGTCGAATCATGTCAAGAGCTTATACACGAATACAGAAACAGTAAGAATGGAGAACTAGAGAAGGGGGAACGACTATCCCTCATGAAAGCACGTATATGCCTTAGTCGAATCTCATCGCCCGTCTCGTCTCGTCCACGAATCTCAGGATACTTCCCAGAGTTACCTTCGTAAGATCATTCAGATCGCAGAATAACCGCCTCCCCAGAAAGAAGAGCCTGCGTCCCTGCAGATCTGGACGTGAACTTGCTCTGTTCGATAGTGAAGCTGGCAAAATATCCATGGCACTGTCGACATTTTCCTTTTTGTCTGAATATCAATTGATATTTTTTCTATCGATAATATCGGCAGGTGATCCGCCACTATACATTCAGTGGCGGATCACCTGCCGATATTATAGAGAGCGCAATTTTCGTCTACCTGGGCAAAATTTTGTTCAATGATTTCTCTCATGTACAATTTTTTATAATGATTTTACTCGCTCTGTGCATTGATATTGCTTCTATATTAACAATTTCCTGATCTATACTTCCCATTTTCGTTTGAAATATAGGAGATGGGAAATGAACAATAGTATCGATACTATCGATATTTATTATAAGAAATATCGAAAATATCAAATATTGCGATTATCGATAGTTTGCCAGATCTACTCGATAGACTCATCCACATCAAGGCAATTACTGCAAAAGTCATTGTGTGGTATTCTCAACCTCGCCGCCATGACATAGCTTGTAAAATATCGATGGCACTATCGAAATTTTATTTTTTGTCTTAATATCGACTGATATTTTTCCAATCGATACTATCGGCAAATTTAATTTTTTTTTTGCAATTGAACAAAATTGGCAAAATATCGATGGCACTATCGAAATTTTTTTTTGTCTTAATATCGATTGATATTTTTCCAATCGATACTATCGGCAAATTTAATTTTTTTTGCAACCGACCGAATGTATCTGGTAAGTTACATTGCGTCTATAATTTTCATTCGATTCGACTAAAATTTTGTACAATGATTTTTCGCATGACCAACTGGCGCATTGAATTTGGTACATTTATATTGCTTCTATATAAATCGATCTTCTGATTTTTACTTCTTTCTTTTCGTTTGAAATATAGGTGATGAGAAATAAACGATAGTATCTATACCATCGATATTTATTAGGAGAAATATCGAAAATATCGAATGTTGTGTATATCGATAGTTTGCCAGCTCTAGCACAGAGTCCAGTTATGATCCCAGTCAAGATGCTCAGCGACGTAACATGTAAGCAAAAACGGCGGCTGGTTCGTTCGGCGTAGACGAACACCCCCCTCTTGGCGCATTCATCCGTACCCTCATTTCCTAAACCCCCATCATGTCCGGGAAACCATGTGAGCGTCACATCATGAACCCAGAGCCTATCCAGGGAGTCCAAACATTCCGCCACACGTTTCGACCTCACCTTTCTCTAAAACCTAGGGCTTTGATCAAGTTTTGAAGGCGGTAAATCTCTTCCCAGGATTTCTCTTGCGGCTACCGTAATGGCACAAACCTCTATCAAAAAGACCGTACACATGTCCGGTACTATCAGAGACATCCCAATATTGAGTGCGTCGGAATAGACTCCCATTCCTGTCCCATATTCGATCTTGAAGCCTTGCCCTAATTTTCAGAAACGCCAGATCTCGGAGTGATGTGATTTAAGTGAAATTTTGTGTGCTCTTTTATAGTTACCTAAAAAGAAAAATTGTATATCCATATTTCGGATGAGATACCTAGGAGAGCCGCCCCACCCCCAAAACCCACCAAAATATATACAAAAATCAATCACGACAATATGGGTATTTAAGATTTGAAAAAGTATTGGATATCACCAACCCACCCCCCCAAAACACGCCTAAATCGGACATATGTATTTACCGAACATGACACTATGGGGCTCAAATGAAAGATATTTGAAAGTAGTGCACGAAGTTAATACCCACTTTCGAGACCTTAGAAACTTGTAAATAAGTCTAAACAGGACTTATTTACTGACCATGTACCGTATCGCAGAGGTTAGCATGTCCGCCTATGGCGCTGAACGCCTGGGTTCGAATCCTGGCAGGAAAATCAGAAAAATTTTCAGCGGTTAACCACCCCTCCTAATGCTGGCGACATTTGTGAGGTACTTTACCATGTAAAAACTTCTTCCCAAAGAGGTGTCGCTCTGCGGTATGCCGTTCAGACTCGGCGGAGGGCCCTTATTATTGAACTTAAGTTTGAATTGGACAGCACTCAATGATTTGTGAGAATTTTGCACCAGTTCTTTAATAGAACGTTCATGGCCAATTTTGCATTTGTACTGGCAATATGTGGCTTAAATGAAAGGTAGTTGAGATTAGGAAACGAATTTGATATCGAATTTTTGGGTTTAGGGGACGTACTCGATCATTCATGGACACATGTGGACATGCACAAAATAATGTATACCTTTCATAAAATAAATGTATACCTTTTCAATTAGAGTTGGAAGCCATCAATACAACTTCCAAGAAATGCACAGAATCAAGTGTACCACTGAAAAAAAGTCTGTCATTACACAAAAACACATGCATTGGGAAAAAGTACAGCTAATAGACAGGTTTGTCGAGCGTGGTTAATGTTGTAATAATATCATAGAGGCGTTTTCGCAATTAATACAATTCAAATACAACTTCCCAAGAGCGGCCCTTGAAGCCATCACACCTAATGTGGTTGAAAAGTCTTCTAACCAAAGACGAAACGCGTCCCATAGTGGTTGGTGTGTGTTGCTATCTCTGGCTTTCCTTTTCCATTTGCAAAGAAAATCTCCGATCATTGAGCTCGTCTCGAAAGAGAAACAAACAAAAATCTTTTTAAATGGCACCCAACAGGGCGCAAGTCAATTTTAATTTTAACTAAAGCTTTATCTATCTAAACCAAAAAGTAATTTCTTTAAATGCTTGAGAATACAAAATGAATCGTCAAACCGTCTAGAACGTCAAATACACCATCTTTAAACTTCAAAACCCCTCTATCAAAAATTCATCATTTGTTGACATTCCTTGAATAAAATAGCTCTTATTTTAATTGGATTCCAAACATTCATGTCTTCTTCTTTGACATGCTTTTTCAAGCGGAAGTTTGGATAAAAACATAAAATCTATGATTTCAATACAGTGCAAGAACAGGCGTTGTTTTAAAGCTTCCGTCAGGTGGAAGTTGAATTAAAAACTAATCTATATGATGATAATAAAACGAAACAAAAACATTATTAGAACAAATCTTCTTTTGCCCAAAAGTCAGCATGTGTCTTAAGTCTTTTGTTATTATGGCATAAAAAAATTAAATACCTAATAAAAATCCAAATTCTTTAAAAAAAAAACTCATGTTGCTTAAGTCTTTTGTTTAGCTTTAAACTCATTAAAATATAATTAAACTTGGTTTCTGTGAGAAATTTTTTCTGTTCATTTAATAAATAAATTATGGCCTATTGCTTAATTGTTTTCTTTTATTTGCTGTCTATTTGTATTGATTAACGAACGGAAGTGTATGTGTGTCAATAGTTGTTGGGAAGTGAGTGGTCATGGCATTTGTTGTATTTATAATTTTTTAAACGTCGCTTGTGGTAATTGGAAAAAATATCGGCCTAATTTCTATAAAAGGCCAATGGTGACACTCTAGCGGCACTCTTAGACTGCCGTGCAAAATGACGTCAAGTTTATTTACTTTAAAACACCATAACCTCCCCATGGCTGCCATTATAATAATTTTTATGTTAATGTAAACGCTTTGGTTATAGCATACTCATAAGTTTAATTTCTTCATATTTACAATCAGATAGCTCGCATAGTGTGTTACCATGTTTATGGTGCTGTGACAAATGTAGTGTTCCCTATACCATGCCATTTGTCATGGCTTTTTAAACTTGTTTCGTTACCAAATGCTAAAGTCAAATGCGAAACCAGCCAAAATGAAAATAAATAGAACGTAACGTTAACGAAATGAAACAAAATTTATGAATGAATGTAGACTAATACAAGAAAACCGCAAAACAACAACAACAAAAGACCACACACGCAAATTGCTTACACCAAACCAAGGAAAATGAAAATGATATAGACTAATTTTCTTAAAAGCTTAAGAGATATCTGAAGCTTAGTTTGTTAATTATAGTTGAACAAAATTGCCAAAGCAAAACTTAATTAAAGAAAAAGTTTCAAGATAATAACCAAAAACTAATCTTTTCACAATAAACAAAAAGAAAATTTCTCTTCTATGACAATACGTAACCCCTTTTTAAATAATCTCTCATTTCGTAACTTTAAAACTCCGGCTAAATTTCCTATCCGCCAACCAGCCAGCCACCCCCCTGAAAAGGTGACTTAATAATTTATAAACCATTTAAGCCTTAGCCGGCATAACTTCAAAGCCTTTAATCCCCACATAAAAGCCACCTAATAAAGTCTTTAAAAATTTGTCTCCAAAAAACCGGCCACACACATATGATGCATTTTACTCCATTAAACCAAATTAAAATTTTTGTGTGACTCGTGACCATAGAAAAATGCAACTAAGTTTAATACAAAACAAATCTAAGTTGCGGCTCTTTAATCCGATTTTCCGCTTCCTGCACAAACCAGGTGATGACGTCTGGTTTTTTTAGTTTTTTTGTTCACTTTTTTCTTTTTGTTGTTTTTTCTTTTGGCAAAATCCCATAGGGGAGTTACTTTTAAGTGTAAACAAATATAGTAGTATATGCAAATGATGCAGTAACTGGTTTAAACGTTTACCACAGTCATAATTGTTAGCTCATAAAGTTCATAGTTTAGAGATTTATTTTAGAAAGGCTTAAATAATACATTGCATAATTTTAAGACAGTAGAAGATAAAAATAGAGAAAACACTTAAGTAACTTACAAAAAGGAACAATGATTTCCCTAAAGATACAGCAAAGTGGGCTACTGAAAGTGGTCTAGGGATAAATCCGTGCAAGACAGAAGTAGTTCTTTTCAGCAGGAGATAGAAGTTGCCTACAGTGGAACCTGTCTCCTTGGGTGGAGAAAATGACCATTTACAGAAAGCACAAAACACATGGGTGTTTTGCTGGACAGGAAATTGAACTTCAAATTCATCATTTTAAAAAGGCCAAGAAAGGCAACACTTGCCCTATACACCTGCTAGAGACTTTACTTTAATTGGCTATGGCAGAATATGTTTCCACTAGCCGAACATAGAATAGCGTTCCAAGCGTCTCGATCTTCTGCGCTTATTCTAAAATCTCTGACACCAAGTTTCGAGGTGTCTCCCACCACTTGATCAATTTCCGTCGGGCTTTTGGTCTTCCCGGTTTGCGTGTACCACCGTGTTTGCTTTCAAAAGACTTCTTTGCTGGAGCTTCTTCATCCATTCTGACAACATGACCTAGCCAACGTACTTATTTTACTTTAATTGGCTATGACAGAACTCTTGTTCCACTAGCCGAACGTAGAATAGCGTTCCAAGCGTCTGGATCTTCTGCGCTCATTCTAAAATCTCTGACACCAAATTTCGAGGTGTATTCCACCACTTGATCATTCCGTCGGGCTTTCGGTCTTCCCGGTTTGCGTGTAGCACCGTGTTTGCTTTCAAAAGACTTCTTGCTGGAGCTTCTTCATCCATTCTGACAACATGACCTAGGCAATGCAGCCGTTGTATTTTGATGCGTGTAGCTATGCTATCGTCGTCATATAGGTCATACAGCTCGTGGTTCATACGTCGCCTATATTCTCCATTAACGCAAACTGGTCCATACATTTTACGAAGAATCTTTCTCTTAAATACTCCAAGCACTGCCTCATCTGCTTTAACAAATACCCGTGCTTCAGAACCATAAAACAGCAAGGGAAGTATCACCTGCAAGAGAGCCATTGGCAAAAGTTGGGAATTTAGACTATGTGTCATGCATTGGGTGTATACCGCAGTTGTCAGACCTATAGTGCTATATGGTGTTGCGGTCTGGTGGACGGCGCTTCAATTGTCCACCTACTGCTCAATACTTAACCGAATCCAAGAGATGGCTTGTTTGTGCATCACAGCCGCACTGAGGACGACACAATCTGATGCACTGAATTTAATGCTACATCTAATGCCTCTGGACATTGTGCCTTCGTACCTAATATGGCTAATAAGTAATTCTAAACCAAATTACGAAACGCGTCCTTATTGGTTGGTGTGTGTTGCGATGTCTGTTTTTCCTTTTCCATTTGCAAAGAAAAATCTCCGATCATTGAGAAAATTTAATAATCTTCGCACTAACAGGCATGAACTTGAAAATTAAAAAATTCGGCAGAGACCGGTCGGGATTTGAATCTGAGCACACGGAGAAACAGCGAGAGCCATTGTCGTTGTCTAGCATTCGAAGCCCCCAATACAATTTCCAACAGATCAAAAATCATGTGTAAGCCATGGGGCATGGGAGTAGTGTAATTTCTGTAGACAGAAAAATCGCCCATTACACAAAAACACATGCATTGGGAAAAGCACAGCTGATAGACAGGGTTGTCGAGCGTGGTTAATGTGGTATTTATATCATAGAGGGGTTTTCCGCATTAAATTCGGTATAAATGCAACACATTATATGGCTGATGAGTAATTCTAAACCAAATTATGAAACGCGTCTCATAATGGTAGGTGTGTGTTGCGATCAGAGATTCCATTTGCAAAGTAAAATCTCCGAACATTGAGCTCATCTCGAAAGAAAAACTAACAAAAGTTTAAAGTTTCTTAAAGAAAAATTTTGAGAATTTTTTTGAAAGATTTTATGCAGAGAAAATTTTAAAAATATGTCTCACGGAAATTTTTATAAAAATGTTCTCGAAATAAAATCTTCCTTAGAAATTTTAATCTCAATTTCCCACAGAAAATTTTATAAAAAAAATAAAATTAAAAGAAATTTTTATCTCAAGGCCCAATATTTAAAGACATAATTTCTAAGAAGTTTTCGCTAAACAAAATTTCTTAAAACAATTTTTCGAGAGACAAAGTTTCAAAAAAAATTTTCTTAAGACAAAAATATTTTAAAAAATTCTTCCTAAAGACAAAATTCTTTCTATAAAGGACAAAATTTCTAAAAAAAATTTCGCAAGGCAAAGTTATTGAATAATGTTTCTTTACAAGAAATAAAGTTATCTGTTAAGACAAAATTTGCGTAGAAGTTTTATTTACATAAGAAATGTAAAAAACAAAAAATTAATTTTTTAAAATAAAAAAAAAATTTAATTCCCCATATAGGCCGACCTTACAATTTGATGTCTAAGACCCATAGTAAAGATTGCAAATTTTGTCCATGAACATTCCATTAAGGAGCAAACATTTCACATATCAATGAGTGCAGCTCTATTTATAGGGCCTCCCTTTAATAACCGAGTCCGATCGGCGTGCCTCAGTGCGACATCTCCTTGGAGAGAAGTTTTCAAATGGCATAGTACCTCACAAATGCAGACAGCATTAGGAAGACCGCTTAGACCGCTTACAATTTTTCTGGTGTTCCTGCCAGGATTTGATGCCAGGAGTTCGGCGTTAAAGGCGGACATGCTCACCTCTGCGCCACGGTGGCCTCCAGTGTATTGTATACAAAGAGTGAAATACACTGCTAGTTCTAGTTGGCGCCCAACAAGGGCTAAGTGTATTTTGAAAAATGCTTTGACTCTCTTCCCGGACCATCAGGGATATATGGAGACACGCACGATGGTCCCATTTTACAAAAGTATGTCTAAAAAAAACCTACATATCTCATAGCCAAAGTCAAATTATTGTAATTGGCGCCCAACAAGGGGCAACTGTATTTTAAGACTATGTCCAGTGTATTAAACCTGCGAGTAGACTGCAAAGATGTGAGGCGACTTATAGGTTTTGGTAGGGGTCGGATTATGATATAATGACGTACAAGTGGTTCACAGGACCTAAGGTATTCTTAAGCGAGCGAGAATTTGACTAGTACATTAGCCTGTCGTAGCAAGAAAGTTACCACGCTTTTAAATTAATAAAGAGGATTAGTCAAAACAATTTTATAGTGTGTAGCAAGCTAGATATAGTAGCAGATTTTGTTAACATAAACTGCTTCTAATTCAACGATAATACTGCCGAATATCGTTTCAAGGACTTTCGCTTCCTTAGCAAGAAGCTTCGCTATTATGGACAGCAAGGTGATAGGGATCGTAAGCATGGTAAAGAAAAATTAACTAGGAAAATATGGAGTATGCTAACAGATTTATTCCAATCCGTTTGCCTACTCCAGACGAGGCCTGGTAGAGGACACAAATTACAAGTACGAGGATTGGGGGTTCTATTTTCGTCAAAGGATTTGGTCTGCAGTGCAACAATGGAATAAAAATTGTCTAAATTTCTTTATAGCAGAATGGCTGTGACAATGCCTAGTGTTATCTGGGAATCAGCATCAAATTAACTACGCCAAGCAAAATAATATTTATAATGATTTATAGAGTTTGGGCGCTAAAATTCAGCTAGTAGGTACAAATATTGAAATTTTCATTAAAAATCCTAGAAATTCAGCAAAAAATCCAATACAACAACCATTAAAAAAACTTTTAACTCTTGTAATAAATCTCCTACAACAAAATTATAAACTTTCTCAAAGAAAGTTGTAACTTATAAAAAAAACCCACAATTAATGCTAAAATATTCAATCTCACTTCCCAAAATCCAAATCCAAATTTTCCGCATATTTGAATAACAGCCATGAAATTGAATTTTAAAGGAATTTATCCAAAAAACCACGAAAACTAAATTTGCATAACAAACAATATAAAGATAAACAAACTGCTAACGAGTCCATTTAACATTTTCAATTTAATGGGATTAAAACATAAAATATTGTACAAATCACAATCGAAGGTGCAAAGAAATATTTTAAAAATTCAATTTTTATAGAAAACCAACAAACGAAAAACAAGTTCATGCAATGTAAAATTATTTAACAAAAAAAATAAATGTTCATATTTATTTTTTCCCACTTTAACATTTGTGCCTACCACTAGCATCACTACGAAAAAAAATGTTTATGCAATAAACAATCAAATAAATTGGCAATTAAAATTGCTTTGTTTTTTCCTACTTGTGTGTGGGGAATGAAGCAAAATGTTTGGCTTACTTTTAATATATGCCGGCAGACGATAAGCCGCAGACGATTGTGGCAGTGGCGGCAAATTGATAAAGCCTAATAGGCAAAGAGCCAAAGCAAATCATTTGTATTAGGGTTTTTGTTTTATAATGGGGACTAAAATCTATTGGGGTTATAACCATTTTTTCTCAAAACCAAACTTTTAATATAGCCTTGATATTTTTTAGCGGTTAGCATAGATTTTGTGGGAACCTAAATGTTTTTTGCTAAATTATCTGATTATATCTGTGAAGGACTTGAACTTTAACATACATTGGACGAAAAACAAACCAATAAAAGGGGATTTTCTGGTTTAATTACCAAGTTATTAAACTAAAGTTTTTGTTTCCCATGAGCTAGAGTTTAAATTTTAAACTAGAAAACCTCAAAATATCTATTGCTTTAAGGGTGCCCCACGTTGGGCGCCAGCTTAACCCACTAGCATCAACTACTATGACTCCATATATAAACCCATTTGGTTTTTTCATATTGATATACCCAAAAAGAAAAAGCATTCCGTAACACATTTGCGAAACAAGTCAATGGTGAAAAAGTCATAATTTACAGATTTCATTGGAAACCTTTCCAGACAGTTGCAAATTTGCTTAAGAGCTTTCCATTAAGGAATAGGGGGAAAACTTCTTGTAAATCAGTGAGTATTGTGGGATTTAAGTTAAAGCCCAATAACGTCATACAGCTAGTTAACCCACAAAACCTTCAAACATCTTTTGATTTAAATGTGCTCCAGGTTGGGCGCCACTAAAACCTAGTAGCAAAAACTAATAAAAATCTATAAACAAACCCATTATGTTGCTTCATATTGGTCTACCCAAGAATAATCAATAAATGTTAATGGCTTTTCACATATTACGTAATACATATGCGTATAAAATTGTTGGGCAAGTCACCCCATTCATCAAATTTATTATCAATGGGTAAGACTAAAGGTAAATTGATTTTAATTTTTTACACTTTCCCATAAAATAAACTAATGGATAATAAAACTCCATTAGCATAAGAGGGAATAAAGTTTCTATCAAAAAAAGGCATAAGGCTACCAAAACAGCAAAGAGAAATTTCTGTTTTATGGCTAGATTTTTAATATTTTTGATGGGAATTTTTTAAAACTGTATCGAATAAGTCTTTTGGAATAACAATGCAATGAAAAAAAAGTAGCCAATGTCTTTAAAGTTGAGGTCAGTACAACCCCTAACGGGCAGTCACCAAAAACATAAATTCCCCATACTAACTTATTGAAACTTGAGTGGGTATTTTTAAACCCAACCTCTTGCAATCACAATTAGAAATTTTTATAAAAAGAGCTGGCAAAAAAAGTAGACTGCAATGAAACGTCAGTTTACGCGGAGACCAGTCTGGCCCATTGTGATACCCTGATTTCAACAAAATCTGATAGTAAAAGAGTCTTATTTGGTTTCAAGACCATAAATCGGGAGAAAATTTTATATAGCATAGTTCACTCTACTTAATTTCGGTAAAATTTGAGACATAAATATGCTATTTATGGGTCAAAGACCTTCAATCGGGAGATCAGAAGATCGGGAGATCAGAAGATCGGGAGACCAAAAGATCGGGAGATCAGAATATCGGGAGATCAGAAGATCGGGAGATCAGAAGATCGGGAGATCAGAAGATCGGGTGATCAGAAGATCGGGAGATCAGAAGATCGGGAGATCAGAAGATCGGGAGATCAGAAGATCAGGAGAGCAGAAGATCAGGAGAGCAGAAGATCAAGAGATCATTTGGAGGCTATATCCAAAAATGGTCATTGGACTATACTCATACGACACACACGTCGAAAGGCTGACCACAGCTCACTGTGTTATATTTCAACGAAATTGGGCAATAAACGCGGTTTTTTATTGGGCTAAGACCTTAAGAAATGGAGGCCACCGTAGCGCAGAGACTGGCATATCCGCCTATGCCGCTGAACGCCTAAGCTCGAATCCCAGCGAGAACATCAGAAAAAATTTTTCTGAATTTTTCTCGGTTCTCATCAGGATTCGAACCCAGACGGACGGCGGGTGGCGGACATGCTAACCTCTGCGCCATGGTGACCACAATGGTATTGTACAGCTACTAAAACATCTTCAGGGTAACCCCCACTTCCTGCTGAACAGTGATTTTCTGCTTCTTTCTTCAGTTTTCCTTTTCCGGGACATTTTTGAATGAAGGACTAGGCTCAGATATTTTGTCACCTGCGTCCAAGTATAGAAGTGTAAGGTCTGGTAAATTATATCACCGAGTGAAGAGGACCATTACAATCTTCCCTGTTGCCTACAATCTATTTCTCGTAGACCATCTTGGCAGTCTCCCCTGTGACCTTTCCATGATCTCGCTAATAGTCGATCGAAATTTGCCTCGTATTAGTAACACGACGTCGTCCGCATTGGCGACCATTCCTACCCCAGCCCTGTTGAGATATAACAGGGTTTTCTTTATCACTAAGTTCCAGAGAATCAGTGAGAAAATCTTTCCATCTGCCTTCCGAACCACATAAAGGGTGATTTTTTTGAGGTTAGGATTTTCATGCATTAGTATTTGACAGATCACGTGGGATTTCAGACATGGTGTCAAAGAGAAAGATGCTCAGTATGCTTTGACATTTCATCATGAATAGACTTACTAACGAGCAACGCTTGCAAATTATTGAATTTTATTACCAAAATCAGTGTTCGGGTCGAAATGTGTTCATTCACCGTAACGTTGCGTCCAACAGCATCTTTGAAAAAATACGGTCCAATGATTCCACCAGCGTACAAACCACACCAAACAGTGCATTTTTCGGGATGCATGGGCAGTTCTTGAACGGCTTCTGGTTGCTCTTCACTCCAAATGCGGCAATTTTGCTTATTTACGTAGCCATTCAACCAGAAATGAGCCTCATCGCTGAACGGTGAATGAACACATTTCGAACCGAACACTGATTTTGGTAATAAAATTCAATGATTTGCAAGCATTGCTCGTTAGTAAGTCTATTCATGATGAAATATCAAAGCATACTGAGCATCTTTCTCTTTGACACCATGTCTGAAATCCCACGTGATCTGTCAAATACTAATGCATGAAAATCCTAACCTCAAAAAAATCACCCTTTAGAATCCTTCCACCGGAAGATTCTTATTGAAATCGAACAAAAAATGTCTTCGTAATTCACAAAATTCAAAGCCTGTCTCTGCCAAAATTCCAAAATTAAAAAAAAAAAACTTCAAGCGTACTTTTTTGTAGGGATTTTTGAGCAGTATCCAGTAAAATCGGATCAGAGATCGGACCACAAATGAAGATTTGGCAGCCCGAACCAATTTTCAAAATGCAGAGGCGACCAAGAGGCGCTCAGGCCACCTAGGACCTTAAAATTTTGGACATGATCTCGTTAACACCTCAGCTCTAACCATTCAAAATTTCAAAGAGATGTTTGAATCCGTTCTCAAACAACAAATTTTTTACAATTTTTTTTTGATTCTATCCCACTGTGGGACGTCTCGACTTATCGTACGTAAAAGGGTGACAAAAATCGGCATATCAGTCAAAGGCGCCTAGACTATTATTATATCGCAAGATAGATTCACCTCAGTTTCTAAATGGTGCATTCAGTCTAGGCTATCGACATTTTACGCCAAAAAACCTATTCTGTCGAAGAAGATGAACAAAAACATGTACCCTGCGGCAGAGAAAATTTCTAAGCTTGGGGCCATCGGGAGCAAAGTCACCCTAAGTGGGTATAATATAGCCATAGCCGAATTGTAAGGGTTTATAGCTGAGTCCAAACGAATTGCCATGAGCGACATCTGTTCGTAAGGAAGTTTAACATGGTTGAAGACTTTACATATGTCGCCAACATTTATGTATCCACTATAATTTAAACCCAGATGTTAGGGTCATAAGCCGATATCCTGATCTATGTATAATGGTGTGCCCCATAACGATTGATGGATGGGAAAGTCTTCAATTCCTGATGCCATCTAAAAAACAAAATTTTTCTATTATGGTGACTTCTCCAAGAAACCAAATAATGGTCAAGGTTTACCCCCTGTAATAACCTCATATTCTCTGCCAAATTCTCATGACGCCTCTGCGACATAAGGAGAACTTTTCTTCTGCAGAGCGTTACTCGTACCATTTATGTGTCAATTATGCTTAAATTGCTGGCAGAATTAGCTTCTGCGAGGAACTTAGTTAATGTGGTAGGCTGCAAACAGACTGATACCATAGGCATAAGAAACAATTTAGCCTGGAACACTCTTCTAAACCATTACAACCAGCTTCCATAGGAAACAAGACTTTTTTTAGTTATTTTATTCTCCAAAGAGGAGTGAGTCGAGCTAAAGACTTTTTATATGCTTAGCGATGCTAAAGCTAAATGGTTAAATTATAGCCTAAAAAGCCTTATTTTGGAGCATTGTGAGGAAACTTGAGAGTCCTATTGTAGTCGGATGATGGGAAAATGTAAATGATCTTTATATAAGAAAATTAAGCTTTCAGGAAAAAGGCGGATACAACCATCCACCATCATAAAATAGTCTACTTAAAGAATTTCTAACACATCCCAAGGCATCTGAATTTCTCTATTAACTTCGAGAACTTTGATATATTAACCCAAGAATACATGTTTTGTTACATATTTTAGCACAACCCTCATTTTGTTGTTCTAAGCTTACAGAACAAAAGACTTAAGACACGAACTTTAACGCACCGACAACATACCATTGCATATTGAAACTGTTTTTGTTGTTGTTAATGTAGTTTTTGTTTTTTTTTTTTTTTTTATTCGAAAAATCGACTTGCTACATTTACAAATCTATTGGATACAATTACTTTGCTATGGTTTTACTAATACTTAGCGGCTCTTAAAGCCATAAACCTGTCGAAGATTACACCCTGTGCGGCGGCACCTTAAGCCATATCTTTACACATATGGAAAAAAAAAATCCATTAATTTTGCTTTACCAAGAAAACAGAAATAATCGCCTTGTGAAATGGTATTTTTCCCACTTCTTTCATTTCCCTAGCCATAAGCTAATACAGACAATTATTTTTCAACATCAGCCATAATTAAAGCTTCCTTAATAGAAATATTTACAATATTCGAAGCCAATTTGCGAGCATCAACACTTTGGTAGATAAGTGTTTGAATGGTCACAGAGTAGAGAGAGAGAGATACAGAGCGAAAAAAAAGAAGAAAAGTACTTTGTAATGTTAGAGCTAAAAGTTTCCTTAATCTCTAAGGCCTTTATTGCTGGAAGTGCTAATACTTGCCAGCATCTAGATTCTAGAATATGCCAAGCTAACTGTATTTGAAAAAACAGCAAACAAGAAAAAAACTCACAATTCTAGGAGGTTTTCAACTGTCTAACTGCTAAGCCTATAAAGTGATTTCGTATTTTCTTTGGCTTTGGCTCTGTTATTAAAACATAACACCGCTCAGAGGTTTATGTTTGCTATGCTTCCATGCTATGTTTGTACTTGAGCCTCAAACATCGTATTTAACTGTTTCACGATACACTTGAAATCTTAGAAGCTTTCGGTTTGAAGCGATTATTAGCCGGCATGGCAAAGATAAGGGAATTCTAGCCTGGTCATAAAGGCTGCCAATGCTGCTGCTGTTGAACCGGAATTATGATCGAGCAGTAAATGAAGATATGGCAAAGTAATTTATTTATGTTTTCCTACAGCCAACATCCATACATATTTATGGTCAACTTGTTGCAACTTGCCTATCAACAATATATTTGCTCTATAATTACATGTTGTTAATAGAAAAAAATTTCTCAAACAAAGAACTTGTGGAAGTGTTAAAAGTCATATAACCATAATAATGGATTTGCAACAGAAGGCACAACAACATACAAAGAAGAGAAAGAAACCATTGTAATTTCCTGCAAGGGAACTTTCATATAGCCCCATGACCTTGCAATTTTCTGCACAGTTTTCTGGATTTTTTGCAATCAAAGGCCATTAAAAATGACTTGGCTTTTTGCACTTTCCATAGGTTAGTCTTTGCACCCCATGCCTGGCGTTGGCATTTTTTGGTCGAAAGTAAATAATTGTTTAATACATATTGTTGTGCAATATCCGTATAAACAAAAATCCAAAAAAAAAAACAAACAACGAAAAATAATTCGTAATAAATAAAAACCATAACAAGTGCAAACACTATACGACGGATCAAGCAAATAAAAGACAGTGGCAATAATACAAATATTCCAAGAAAATTTTTTAAAGAAAACAATTTTTCCCTAAAGAAAAAATTTGGATAAAATTTTTAATCGAAAAAAATAATTCGGAAATTTATTTCTAAAGGAATAATTTAAGGGAAATTTTCTCCAAAAATTACAAAATTTTAGTAAATTTTTCTCTAAAGACAAAATTTAAGTGAAATTTTCTATAAAGTGAAATTTTCTCAAAGCCAAATATCTATAAAATTTTCTCTAAAGACAAAATTTCAATAAAATTTTTTCTAAAGACACAATTTCAATGAAATTTTCTCTAAAGACAAGATATCCATGAAAGTCAGTGAAATGTACTCTTAAGACAAAATTTCAGTGCAATTTTCTCTAAAGACCAAATTTCAGTACAATTTTCTCTTAAGACAAAATTTTCAATAAATTTTCCTTAAAGACAAATTTTCATGAAATTTTCTCTAAAGACAACATTTTTATGAAATTTTCTCTAAAGAATGATATTTCTCTAGAATGAGCGCAGAAGATCGAGGGGCTTGGAACGCTATTCTACGTTCGGCTAGTGGAACAAATATTTTGTCATGGAACAAATATTGATAATCTAAGTAAGTTTCTCTAAAGACAAAATTTTCATGAAAGTTTCTGTAAAGACAAAATTTTCACGATGAATTTTTTCAAATTGAAAATTTCCCAGAAATTTACTCTAAAGAAAAAATTTCTGTGACAAAATTTTCCAGAAATTTTTTTAAGGACAAAATTTTCATAAAATTTTTTCTAAAGGGAAAGTTTTCATAAACGTTTCTCTAAAAACAAAAATTTCATACGACTTTTTTCCAAAGATAAAATTTCCATGAAATTTTCCCTTATTACAAAATTTTTCGCTAGGACATTTTCATAAAATTTTCTCAAAAACAAAATTTCCATGAAATTTTCTTTAAAGACAAAATTTACATAATTTTTCTCAAAGTCAAAATTTCCCAGAAATTATTTCTAACAGCAAATTTTCCAAAAAATATTTCTCTAAACACAAAATATTCAAAAAAATTTTTCATAGACGAAACTTTGGAGGAATTTTTTCACAGACGAAATTTTCCCACCATTTGTTAGTGACAAAATTTTACAGAATATTTCGCTAAAGACAAAATTTTACAGAATATTTCGCTAAAGACAAAAATTTCCATGGAATATTCTTACAAAAAAATGGTCATGACATTTTCTCTTAATACAAAATTTCCAAGAAATTTTCTTAGACAAAATTTCAATAACATTTTCTCTAAAGACCAAATTTTCATGAAATTTTCACTAAAAAAAGTAAATGAAATTTTCGTCAAAGACAACATTTCTAAATTTTTTTCTTCTTTCTTTTTTCTTTGAAAAAAATTCCAAAAATTTTCCCTAAACATAAAATTTCCTAGAAATATTCTAAAAGAAAAAAATTTCCAGAAATTTCGACCGGGTCGAATTTTGTACCCACCACCATGGACTACGATAAACATGTAATTTTTTTAACTCAGTTCGTATTTGAATTATTTTGCAACAATCAAATCGGAAATTGATTGGGGCTTCTATTGTTCAATAAGTCATATCGGCGTATAGGTATTTAAGGGGTATATGGAGCGACGCGGATCATACTTGACACGGATGACGAAAATTGTAACAAAAGTCTTTGTGCGAAATTTATTCCAAATCAGCCAAAAATGTTGGCTTCTTGGAGCTTAAGAAGTCAAATCCGGATAGTCAAAAACATAAATCTTTGTGCCAAATCAAATGAAAAATACGTTTCTAGAGGCTCAAGAAGTGAAATCCGGGAATCGGTTTATATGAGGGCTAAATCAGTTAATTGGGGGGCCATCGTAGCTCAGGGGTGTAAGCATGTCCCCCTATGACGCTGAACGCCTGGGAACCCTGGCGAGAACATCAGACAAAAGTTTTCAGTTTTCCTTATGCTGGCGACATTTGTGAGGTACTATACCATGTAAAAACTTTTCCCCAAATAGATGTTTCAATGGGGCACGTCATTCGGACTCGGGTATGAAGAGGATGCCCCTTGTCATTTTGCTTACACTTTAGTCACACCGCACTTATTGATATGTGAGAAGTTTTGTTCCCTGTTCGTGGGCAAATTTGGATTTGCATATCAGTTTATAGACCGACTCGGATCATATTTTGCATGGATATTAAAAGTCAGAACAGAAGTCCTTGAGCGAAATTTCAGCCAAATTGAGTTAAAACGGGAATCGGTTTATATGGGGGCTATATCTGTTTGTAGACCGATTCGGTTAATACTTGTCGAGAATGTTGGAACACAACACAGAAATCTTTGTGCCAAATTTCAGCCAAAGGAGATGAAAATTGAGGCTCAAGATGTCAAATCCGGGAAAGTTTTATTTGGAGGCAATATCAGTATATAGGCCGATTCGCATCGTACTTGTCACGGATTGTGGAAGTGAAAAACAGAAAACTTTGGGCCATATTTCAGCCAAATCAAAAGAAAATTGAGGTTTCTAGGGGCTCAAAAAGTCAAATCCGTGAATCGGTTTATATGGGGGCTATATCCAATTCTTAGCAGATATGGCCCATTTACAACGATCTACATCGATAAGAAGTATTGGTGCAAAAATTCAAGCGGATAAATTTATTCGTTCGAACTCTTGTTGTTGTTGTTGTAGCGGCAGCCCTTGCCGATGAAAAAATCCATCGGCTCAGTCCGGTACGTACAACCGGCTGCCATGGGATTGTTCGATCTCTTGTAATTTCGACAGACGGCTAGATCGACACAGAATGTTAATCGACCAAGAATGTATATACTTTGTTGGGTGTCCGATATATTCAAAGTTTTACAAACGGAATGGCTAGAAGTATATCCCCATCCTATGGTGGTGGGTATAAAAACGTCAGTAAAATTTTCATAATGAAATAAATTTTTGTGAAATTTTCTGAAAAAAAAAAATTTTTTTGAGAAATATTCTAGACATAATTTCCGAGATAAATTTTCCGAAGGCAAATGTCCGTAAGTTTTTGCAAACATAATTTCTCTGAAATTTCTTTAAAGGTGACTTATTGAGCCCTGTTTCAGAACAAAAGTGTGCTCTATACCGTACTCAATAGGTATGTAGAGCAGTTTAATCAGTTTGGCAAAGTAGTTAATGAAGATACAAGGCATATCAGAAATCGCGATCCACCATGCCAGTTAAAGTGTTTTGACAACTGAACAGTTTTGTAAAACTTTAACAAGTTCTTTGCTATGCTGTTCTTTGAATAGAAAGCATTGAATTTAAATGATATTAAGCTAGAATATCACGAAAACACAATTTCTAGAAATTTTTCTCTAAAGACAAGATTTTGGTGAAATTTTCTTAAAAGATAAAAATTCTATAACATTTTCTCCCAAACCAAAAGTTGACAAAATTTTGATTAATTGTTTTTAATATTTAGAAAAAAAAAATTGTATAAAATTTTCTTAAAAATTAATTTTTTTTTATTTTTTTCTAAAGACCAAATTTTTATAAAATTTTCTTAAAAATTAATTTTTTTTTATTTTTTCTAAAGACCAAATTTTTATAAAATTTTCTTTAAGGGCAAAATTTCTATGTAATTTTCTTTTAACAAAAATTTTCAATTATCTCTTTGCTACCACAGTGCAACACCACCGCCACCTTCAAAAATATATAAAAACAAACATAAAAACCACACGACAATATGCCATGTTGCATTGCATGCCATTACAATCAATTTTAACACGGCTCGATTTTTTGTTTGTTTTGTGATATTTTTTCCTTGTCTACTTTATTTATGCCGTATTTATTTTCAATCCCACCTGCATTTTTGTGTCTTTTTTTGTTTTTTTGTCTCACGAAAAACCCCGAATTAAGTGAAACGGTAAACATTTTTAACCAGCTTTGTCTCAAGCTTAAGTCTGCATTAAAACTGCCATTGTGAGTAGGCTTATGTAGAGTATCACTTGGCAAAGTTCATTAATTTTTGTAGTCCATTTTTTTGCGGTAGAAAATTGTGTGACACGAAAGGGAAGTATGGGTAATGAATATGGTTGCTCATGGGCTTTAAGCGAGTAAAGGAAAAATTTAAGTGTATGCTAAAAGTTAATATGTTATTGGCTAATTTTCGAAGATATTTGATAGCCGTGGTTTTGAAAAATATTTTTTTAAAAATTAAAAATTTTTTTTGTTTGTTATTTTTTTTTTTTATATATTCTTTAAAATTTGTATACCCCCTCCAAATAATTGGGGTATACTTACTTCATAATTTCATTTGTAACACAACGAAATATTGATCGAAGAACCCATGAGGTATATATATTATTGATCGTCATGGCATTTTAAGTGGATCTATCCGTCCCTCTGTCTGTCTATCGAAAGCATGCCAACTGTCGAATGAATAAAACTAGGCACTTAAAATTTTGCACAAATACTTTCTATTAGCGTAGATCGGTGGGGATTGTTAATGGGCCATATCGACCCATGTTTTGATATAGCTCCCATATAAAACGATCTCCCGATTTTACTTCTTGAGTCCCTAAAGGGCCCAATTCTTTTTCGATTTGGCTGAAATTTTGCACTATAAATTTTACTATGGTCCCCAACATCCCAACAAAGTATAGCACGAATCGATCCATAAGCTGATATAGCTCCAGTAGCATAAAAGAAATACCGGGCAAAAAACTTGACAAAAGAAATCCATGGTGGAGGGTATATAAGATTTAGCCCGGCTCAACTAAGTACGCTTTTACTTGTTTTACATTTTCTTAACAAAATTTTTTAATTTTTTTCCTTCCTAACTTTTTTTTATTTTTCTTTGCACTTAAATTTTGTTTATACCCAACATCATAGGATGGGGGTATAGTAATCTAGTCGTACCGTTTGTAACACCTCGAAATATTCTCCTAAGACCCCATATAGTTTGTATTTTCTTGATCGCCTTGACGTTCTGAGTCGATCTAGCCATCATTATAGCGGTCGAACGCGTAAAGATAGCCGCTTGAAATTTTGCACAGATACTTAAGATCGATGTAGATCATTGGGGATTGCAAATGGGTCATATCGGTTCAGATTTAGATGTAGCTCCCATATAAACCGCTCTCCAGATTTGACTTCTTGAGCGCCTGGAAGCCGCAATTTTTATCTGATTTGGCTGAAATTTTGCATGTAGTGTTCCGTTATGATATCCAACCACTGTGTTAAGTACGGCCCAAATCGGTCTATAACCTGATATAGCTCCCATACAAACCGATCTCACGATTTGACTTCTTGAGCCCCTGGAAGCCGCAATTGTTATCCGATTTGGCTTAAATTTTGCAAGCGGTGTTCTGTTACGACTTCCAACGACTGTGCCAAGTACGGTTCAAATCGGTCTATAACCTGGTATATCTCCTATATAAACCGATCACCCGATTTGACTTCCTGAGCCCTTACAAGACGCAATTTTTGTCCGATTTGGCTGAAATTTTGCATGCGGTGTTCTGTTACGACTTCCAACGACTGTGCCAAGTACGGTTCAAATCGGTCTATAACCTGGTATAGCTCGCATATAAACCGATCGCCCGATTTGACTTCCTGAGCCTTTACAGGCCGCAATTTTTGTCCGATTTGGCTGAAATTTAGCATGCGGTGTTCTGTTACGACTTCCAACAACTGTGCCAAGTAAGGTTCAAATCGGTCTTTAACCTGATAAAGCTCCCATATAAACCGATCTCCCGATTTAACTTCCTGTACCTTTACAGGCCGCAATTTTTGTCCGATTTGGCTGAAATTTTGCATGCGGTGTTCTGTTACGACTTCCAACAACTGTGCCAAATACGGTCCAAATCAATCTATAGCCTGATATAGCTCCCATGGAAACCGGTCTCTCGATCATCCTTGTTCGGTTCCTAGTAGCTACAATTTTTGCTGGTTTGACCGAAGTTTGGTATGTAGAATAAAATGATGCTCTTCAACTAAATTTATTTTGTATACATTTTTAGCATAACCCATGGTATTGGGTTCCCAATATTCGATCCGGCCGAACTTTGCACGCTTTTACTTGTTTTTTATAAAATTTATGTCTTAGGTTGTATTTTTTCAAGTTCGTGTCTTAAGTCTTTTGTTTATACTATGATGTACACTTCATCTGCCCACATATTGCAGATGATAGTGGCAGTTTGCAATTAGATCATTTTATTTACACCAAAGCCCCTAATAGGATTTGAAATGGCGACCCCTAAAATTGTGTCTAAGCTCTATACAAAAATGGCTAAGGAGCCCCTCTTCCAATTACACATGAAAATACAAAGCTGAATCCTTTGTTGGAGGGAAAATGGATTTAAATCAGCCATCATTGAGACAAAATTTCAGGTTTATAAAGCCTTCCATAAGCATAGGAATCGTATTTATCTCTTAGGCTTCCTTCCCTCTTTTTATTTTGAATTTAGCAAATTTAAAACTGCTACCCTCTCAAACCATAAAAGAAACATACAAACTTGCCATCATTGTGACAACATTTGTAGTTTTATAAAGCCTTTCATAAGCAAAGGAGGAATCGTATTTATCTCTTAGGCTTCCTTCCCTCTTTTTATTTTTAATTTAGCAACTTTAAAACAGAAAAGAAACATACAAACTTGCCCGCCCCGATAACATAAATACTTTCAATTTTATTTCATTAAACTGGCTACTGGTTTCCTTAACTCCCAAAAATGTTGCTTATCTCCAGCCAAATTGCCAATAAAAATGAACACCAATAAATATGAAGAGAGAAAAAAAACCAAACCAAAAAAGATAGTACAATCAAAATACCAACAACGGAAACAACAAATAACTTTTACTTGTGTAAAATATTATTTTTCATTAATTTTTTGTCGATTTGGTTTCGTTACTTCCAACACCGGTTACTGCCATTACAAGAGATTTCTTGGTAATGGTAGGTACTTAATACTTGCACGCAATAACCATTGACATGTCCAAAATGATTTAAGATCATAAGTGTAAATTTTCCATAGGCAGTGATCTGATGGAGCAAGTCATAGCATGGTCTTCCATGATCATCAACATGACAATAAAGATAAACAACAGCAAACAAGCAAAGGAATCTTTAGGCCCCAAAAGGCAACTGGTGCCTAGTACCCTTCATCCAGACAATACCATCTTAATGGATTGTCTTGACTTTGTTTTTGGCCTGCCTTCCTGCTGTTTATGGTACAGACTGTTGATAAGGAGGTGTTATCACTTGCCCTCGTATGAAATATTTAAGAAATTTCATACTTATTTTTAGCACAGTTCAACCTCTTGCCCAGCTACACTTATTTTGCTGTTCATATTATATAAGATATTTTTGTGATTGTTTTGTTTTTTCGAAAGGCTTTTTTGTGGCAAATTTTTCAAAGGGTCTTTCGTGTCGTATTTTTGTTTTATTGTTGATTTCTTGGTAAGTTGTGGTGTTTAAACCTTTTTGTGCATCTGTAAACAAAATATGGAGTGGTTTACACGTAACCTGTACAATCAATCATGTTAATAATAAGAGAAAAGTATGTATGTGTATTAATTGTCTGAGCGACAAGGGGGTACGCTACGCGTAATAAAGCAGGTAATATGGAAAAATTTAGAGATTTTGGAACAAATGGAGAAAAATGAATTTTAGGCAATATAAAAGGGATGTAACACAAAATTAAGACAAATACAACAAATTAGATATAGTTAGTGGCTAAGTGATTCCAGAAGCCAAATTTGTGGGTACAAAAGCCCCAAAATCTATCGAGGGAGAATTCGTATTATAGACAATGATGTACTAAATTTAAAGAAACTTGCTTTAAAAAAGTAGATCAAGTACGCTTGTAAGGATTTGAAAATATTGGGCTGTTTTTTTCAAATGTGTGGCCTAAGAAACAAAGTTCGTTTCTTAAGTCTTTTGTTTTAATATGCTCCAAAAAAAGTAAATCAAGTGTTCTTGTAAGGATTTGAAACTATTGGGCTGCGGAAGCAAAGTTCGTTTCTTAAGTCTTTCGTTTCAATGATGTGGTTTCATGTTATTTATTTCTATATTTTTTTTTTAATTTTTCTAAATTCTTTCCTACCTACTGTAGGGCTGACAACCTACCTTAAATGATTATATCACTTCTCTTTTTTGAAATTATTTTCTTTTCTTTCTACATCCCCCTAAGTGTAAAAAGGTAGTTAATTGTGATTACACCTTCTTCTTCTTCTTCAACTTTTGGGCAGCAATTATGGAGTATGGCTTTTTAATTAATTGCCATGCGCATACAAATTGCTTTTGGGTTAACAATCAATAAACTTTATAAGCTTTCCATATATATAGAAGTGTTGTATGCCAGCAAAGAAGTGATAATAAGAAACATTGCAGAAATATCTCTTTTGATAATTGCATAAACGTTGATACATTGTTTACAAACTATGATTGATTTCAGTCCATTGTTTAGACTATAAAAGAAGAGAAACAAAATAATTTAAAAAAAATATTTCTATAAGAAAAGAAATAATTATGGGAACATTGACATTATCAATAAAAGGTAATTCAATACTCAAAATATTTTTAATTTTTTTTTTTGTTCTTTTAAAACTTGAAATCATTTTAAACTGCTAAACGTCAGCTTTATAAGACTTTAGTTGTGTTGTTTTGATTTCATTAGATTCCACTTCAAACATTTTTGTTTTTAAGAATTTTGCTTTAGAATATTATCTCTGGCGACTTGTTTCTCAAGTACTAGCTGTAAATGTTAAAACCACAAGAATATCATATTCAAGTGATATTAATTACGCTAAGAATTCCATTGCAAAATAATACTTAAAAAAAAATCTTACTAACACCACAGAACAATATCACCAGAACATTACCAACAAGCAAAACGAACAAACAGCAACATCATCAAACAACAGTAGCAATCAGGTTGTTTTGTTGTCTGATTTTGCAATCAAACCACAAAGAACTGTTGCATATTTATTAGAAATAAAATAATCGTGAGCTGGGTTTTGTCACCTCACTTTGAGCCAACCTTTTTTTCTGTGGCAATGGTATTTAAATCAGAAAATTGCAAAAATATGACATATAAAGCCATAAGCTGTAGCCTGACAAAATATTCTTTAAGAGCTTTGTTTGTATACAATTTAATTAATTTTTGCCTTTTTTGCTTTTTCAGGTATGTACTAATATGTGTCCTATGTTATTTGTAAGTAAGCCTTTACCACAACTTAAAAGTTTTAACAAAAAAATGTCATTAAAAATAATTTTTGTAGGTTAATATTTGCCGTTGATATTAAAAAACGTTTTAACAATTTTGTTTTAATTTCGGGTCTAAATTTGACATAAAACAAGTAAAAAGGCATTAAGTTCGGCTGGGCCGAACTTTGAATACCCACCACCTCGGGTATATATTGGGTTACCCAAAAAGTAATTGCGGATTTTTCATATAGTCGGCGATGACAAATTTTTTCACAGCTTGTGACTCTGTAATTGCATTCTTTCTTCTGTCAGTTATCAGCTGTTACTTTTAGCTTGCTTTAGAAAAAAGTGTTAAAAAAAGTATATTTGATTAAAGTTCATTCTAAGTTTTATTAAAAATGCATTTACTTTCTTTCAAAAAATCCGCAATTACTTTATGGGCAACCCAATGAGTAAATCACCTTTCGTCATAAACCGGTGATAAATTCATTATATATGCACACATAGCAGCTTTATCCAAATATGGTCCGATTTTACACCAAATTCGGCACGGACATTGAGTGGTCAGATAAATACATTTCACTGTTCAATTTTTGTTCAATATTTTGCTTTTTAGCAGCTATATCCAAATATAAAACGATCTGAATCGTTTAGAATTCGGACATCGAAAAGCCTAACATAAGTCACTGCGATTTTCACCTTTAATGGGGTCAAGATCTTAAATCGAGAAATCGGTCTATATGGCAGCTTTTAGAATTTGGACGTCGAAAAGCCTAACATAAGTCACTGTGATTTTCACATTTTATGGGGCCAAGACCGACGTTCTGAGTCGATTGTCCGTCCGTCCCTCTGTCGAAATCACGATATCGGTCGAACGCGGAAAGCTATCTCCCGATTTGATTTCTTGAGCTCCTGGAAACCGCAATTTTTGTCCGATATGGCTAAAATTTTGCACGTGGTGTTCCGTTATAACTTCCAACAACTGTACCAAGTACGGTCCAAATCGGTAAAGAACCTGATATAGCTCTCATATAAACCGATATCCCGATTTGACTTCTTAAGCCCCCGGAAACCTCAATTTTCACCCGATTCGGCTGAAATTTTGCACGTGGTGTTCTGTTACGACTGTCACCAACTGTGTCAAGTACGGTCCAAATCGGTAAAAAAACTGATATAGCTCCCATATAAACCAATCTCCAGATTTCACTTCTTGAGCTTCTGGAAGCCTTAATTTTTGTCCGATTTGGCTAAAATTTTGCACATAATGTTCTGTTTCAATAACTGAACCAAGTACGGTCTAAATCAGCAAAGAACCAGATATAGCTCCCATGTAAACCGATCTCCCGATTTGAGTTCTTGAGCCCCTGGAAGCAGCAAATATTGCCCGATTTGTTTTCTGATATGACTTCCAACAACTGTGTCAAATGCGGTCCAAATCGGTAAAGAAATTGATATAGCTCCCATATAAACCGATCTCCCGATTTGAGTTCTTGAGCCCCTGGAAGCAGCAACATTTGTCCGATTAGACTGAAATTTTGTACGTTGTTTTCTATTGTGTTGTCCAACAACTGTGTCAAGTGCGAATTGACTTCTTGAGCCCCTGGCAACCTCAATTTTCATCTCATTTGGCCGAAATTTTTAACACTGTGTTCTGCTATGACTTTCAACATACTGTGTTAAGTACGGTCTAAATCGGCCAAGAACCTGATATAGCTCCCATATAAACCGATCTCCCGATTTGTTTTTTCTAGCCCCTACAAGCCGTGATTTTTATGCGATTTGTGTGAAATTTAGCATGACTTTTGACATGGCACAGATTTGGATAGAGCTGCCATATAGTCCCTGATCGGGCCATCTTCAAGAAGGATATCGAGGGGCCTAACACAACTCACTGTCCATATTTCGGGCCCAAGACCTTAAATCGAGAGATCGTCCTATATGACAGCAAATATCCAAATCTGAAGAAGGATGTCGAGTGGCCTAACACAATTCACTGTCTCAAATTTCAGCAAAATCGGATAACAAATGTGGCTTTTATGGACATTAAATCGGCAGATCGATCTTTATGGGGGCTATATCAAGATATAGTGCGATATAGCCCATCTTCGAACATAGCCTGCCTATGAAAAAAATATGTCCAAAGTTTCAGCTCAATATCTCTATCTCTGTTCATGAAATGTTCACAGATGGTAAAGTTTAGCCCTCCGGTGAAGGGCAGACTCTATATACCTCTCTATACCTATACCGTTCAACGGACCGACTTGGCCCATTTACAATTCCAACCGACCTACATTAACAAGAAGAAGTGTTTCAGAGCAGCAGGCTTACTGCTGAAAGGGGTGTTATTTGCTGAAAATTAATGCTGATTAATTATGAAGGGGGTAAATGAGTTTCATAGCGGATTTTTTTAACCACCACTGAATGTATAATTTCCATAATCTTTGCGAGCGAGCTCAACCATTTCCCAATGGATGGATCAAGTGGCTGACCAAAATGTTTGCTGAAACAGCAGTAATGTCTGCTTTCCCATTTTCAGCAGACATAAACTGCTGTTTTAGCACAGTGAGTTCTATCATGACTCTCAGCATCTGTCCCGGATATGATCGAGTTCGGACTATATTTAGATATAGCTGCCATATAGACTGATCTGGCGATTAAGGGTCTAAAGACCATAAAAGGCGCATTTATTCTTCGATTTTGCTGAATTTTTAAACAGTGATTCGCACTAGGGATCTTGACTTTCGACCCGAATATGGTGTAAATCGGACCATATTAACATATAGCTGCAGTATAGACCGATATGCCGATTTAGGATCTTAAGCCTATAAACGGATGCATTTCTTACCGGATTTCGCTTAAATTCAGAACAGTGAATTTTGTTGGGCCCGACGATATCCGAACCAAAACTAACGGGCGCATTTATTACTGGATTTCTCTGAAATTTGGCACAGTGAGTTTTATTAAGTCTGTTGATATCCGAACCAAAAGTGGTCCTGATCGGAACTTATTCGGATATAGCTGCCATGTAGACCCATCTGCCGATTTTGGGTCTTAGGCTTAAAACAGGCGCATTTATTACCCTACTACGCTGAACTTTGGAATAGTGCAATGCATCAAGATTCCCAACAGGTCCAGATCGGACCATATTTAGATATAGGTGTCATAAAGATCGATCATCCGAATTAGGGCTTTATCATATGAACGGCGCACTTATTATCCGACTTTGCTGAAATTTCGAACTGTTACTTGCATAGAGCTTCTCAGCACCTGAACCAAATATGATTAAGATCGGACTATATTTGTTTGGATATTAATATGGATAAATTAGTGTTAAAATAAATTTTGATAATAAGTATATCCATGTTGGCGGGTATCAGAAGTTCGGCACGGTCGAATTTTATGCGTTTTTACTTGTTATACCCTACACCACTACTGTGGTACAGGGTATTACAACTTAGTTAATTAGTTTGTAACACCCAAAAGGAAGAGAGATAGACCCATTGATAAGTATACCGATCGACTCAGAATCACTTTCTGATTCGATTTAGCTATGTCCGTCTGTCTGTCTGTCCGTCTGTCCATGTTAATTTGTGTACGAACTACAGGTCGCAATTTTCATCCGATCATCTTCAAATTTGGTATGGGCATGTCTTTCGGCCTAGAGACAAAGCCTATTGAAATTGGAAGAAATCGGTTCAGATTTGGATATAGCTCCCATATATATGTTTGTCCGATTTGCAGTAATACTGCAATAAAATGGCCATTTGTTAACCGATTTTCTCGAAATTTGGTATGGGCGTGTTTTTCAACCTAGAGACGAAGCTTATTGAAATTGGAAAAAATCGGTTCAGATTTAGATGTAGCTCACGTATATATGTTCGTCCGATTTGCAATAATACTGCAATAATATGGTCATTTGTAAACCGATTTTCGCGAAATTTGGCAGGAACGATTTTCCTATAACTCCCGGCATTACACGTGAATTTCATCAAAGTCGGTTCAGATTTGGATATAGCTCCCATATATATATGTTCGTTCGATTTGCAGTAATAATGCAATAAAATGGTCATTTTTTACCCGATTCTCTCGAAATTTTGCAGGAAGGATTTTCTAATGACTTGCTACATTACAGGTTTTCGTGGAAATAGGTTCAATATTAGTTATAGCTCCCATATATATGTTGATTTTGGGTAATTTGTAATAATGTTATCATTTGTCAACCGTAGTTATTACAGTTTGCACAAATTTTTGCCCGCCGAGGTCCATCAAAAATGGTTCAGAATTGGATATAGCTCCCACATTGTACTTATGGGGTAGGTGTAGGGTATTATACAGTCGGCCCGACCACCCGACTTTGCCCTTCCTTACTGGTTTTTATATATAATTTTATGATATTTATTTCACCAACATCAAAATTGTTTTATTATCATAAAAATTTTACTTTCAAAAAAAATTTTTTTTTTCGTATTTCATTTACAATCAAAAACTCGAGGGCGTTCAAATTAAAGTTCTGTAAAAGTTATTTGCCTGCTATTAAAAACCCACCATGTCACATTTTTTTGGCCGAACCTTGATCTAGTTGTAGTTTTTTGGCTATGACAACTCTAATCAACTAAAACCAATCATTTTTTAAACATGTTAACATCTTAATTTTTTTTTTGTCAATTTTTCCATTCACTTGTTTATTAACCTTAAGTTATTTATCATTTCTTAATTTTTTTCACTTACAATATTAGTTTTATTTTTGTTCATAATGTCTGTCCTCAGACATAACCAAAGCACGCATATGTACATTTCGAAACGAAACTCAAGGTTAATTAATAGAAAAAATGTGCGTTTGCTAAAAAGTGTATCAATTGCAAATATTTGTTTTTTTTTTTTTTGAAATCAAATAAAAATTAAAAAAAATAAAATTTGTGGGCTTTTTTTTACTCTTAATGCATGCGGTGGTCAAGTGTAATTTTTGAAGAAAAAAAAATTAAACAAATCGAGTTTTATGGTCTCCACTGCGGCATAAAATTGCCTTAAGCCTTAATCCCCACATAAATCAATGATCGGGTTGGCGTTTCGGAAGCCGGTCGGTTGGCTTTGCCAATAATAAATGGAAGTTTATGAGTCAAAAAAAAATTTAAATATGTTCATAGATGACAAATGCGCTAAGTTTGCAGAGCTAAGTGCATTTTTTGGTAACCAACACCAACACCAACAACAACAAAATCTAAGTTAATTCGTAATTTTCTGTTTGTTAAAAAAATATTTTAAGTCTTTATTAGAAACAAGGCCGGCAAGAGAGCAGGTTTAAGGTATTTTGAATTTTTGAAATTTTTCAAAAAAAAAGTGCTGCCGTAAAAGCTACCAGTTTTTATTAATGCACACACAATACAAGCTAATTATGACAATACAAGATTGGTTGAGAAGAAGTTGTAGGGCAAAAAAAAAATAATAAAAGCAAGCTTGATAAGACCAAAGGTGTTACCATAAATATCATATTACATTGCACTGACCTCTCTAAAAAGTCTTAAGTTACCTTTGGTGATATAAAGTTGAAGTAATTACAAAAATCCAGTTCATTCCCCTTTTTTTGATGAATTTTTCTTTGCTTATCTCAACTAATCTTCTGGCCAAGTTTTTCCCAAACTCAATTTGCTTAAAAATTGTTTTATGCCATATTGCTCTAAAACTGATCTTGAAAAATAGTTGTTAGGAAAAAAGAGAGTAAGATCTGTTTTTTTTTTTATTTTTCCTATTTAAATTGTATGTTGACACAAGTGTTTTTGCTGGCGAATGAAAAGAAAACGTCATGAAACACTTCATCTGATAAGCGGCAGTTTACAAATGCACGTCTAAAAGATATATGAGTGTATTTATATTTTGTTTAGGTATTTTGTTAATTTTCCTGCAAACGACTAGCAGTAGTTATCTAGAGAGCTTAAAAGCCAAATCTGAAAAACATTTGCGTGGTTCGAAAAAATTGTTTATTTCAAAAAATTTTATCAAATGACAAAAATATTTGTAAAAGTCATTGGCAAAAGTTTAAATAGATGTTTACGAAATAAAAATGGTTAGTTTTCAAATTAGGTCAAAAGTGTCAAGTGAAGGCCAATATAGGTATTCAAGTATAAATGTCAAGACTACCAAAACAATTGTTTATTTAACAAAAAAATATGAATACTAACAAAAACTGTTAATAAAAATCATGCTATAAGTTAAATGTAGTGCTCGATGCAATGAATTTTCTGGCATAAGTTTTGAGTATCATTTAATTGCATTGTGACCTTTAAAATACAAAATTTACAACTTGCATATCAGATTAAAAATAAAAAAAAAACGAATTTAATGCAAAAAAACGTTATGTTCGAATGTTTGTGAGTGGTCAGTTTGGTTCTCTGAAAATAATATTGGGCAAACGCTTTACTTCACGCATTCAACGAAGAGCTCTCATAATAAATTTACGATATAATATTTTTTAAATCATTTGTATACCCACCACCGAAGGATGGGGGTATATTCATTTTGTCATTCCCTTTGCAACACATCGAAATATCCATTTCCAACCCTATTACTTTACTTTCGTACTTGAATTGGCTATGACAGAACTCTTGTTCCACTAGCCGAACGTAGAATAGCGTTCCAAACGCTTCGATCTAATGCGCTCATTCTAAAATCTCTGACACCAAGTTTCGAGGTGTCTACCACCACTTGATCTTTTCATCGGGCTTTTGGTTTTCCCGGTTTGCGTGTACCACCGTGTTTGCCTTCAAAAGACTTCTTTGCTGGAGCATCTTTATCCATTCTGACAACATGACCTAGCCAACGCAGCCGTTGTATTTTGATACGTGTAACTATGCCATCGTCATCATACAGCTCGTACGTCGCCTATATTCTCCATTAACGCAAACGAAGAATCTTTCTCTCAAATACTCCAAGCACTGCCTCATCTGCTTTCACAAGTACTCATGCTTCAGAACCATATAACAGCACGGGTAGTATCAGTGTCTTGCATAGTGTAATCTAAACTGCTTACTTAGTCCAAAGTAGCATCTGTTTGCCAGTATTATTCTTCGCTTAATCTCAAAACTGGTGTCATTCGTTTCGGTTACGGCGGTGCCGAGGTAAATAAAGTTACTGACTATCTCAAAGTTGTGGTTTCCAACTTTTTCCATTTTCTTTATCTGCTCGGTTGTACAAGGTGTTTTGTAAGTTGAAACCATCCATTTCGTCTTATCTCCATTTACTGCCAGACCCATTATCACTGACTCTCTTTCGATTCTGTCAAAGGCGGCATTAACTACTTCCGGTGACCGACCTATGATGTCCCGTTTAATCTTCTCCAGCTCCAGATATTAAAGAGATCACACGATAGTCTATCTCCTTGTCTGAAACCTCGTTTGGTATTAAACGGTTCGGAGAGATTCTTTCCTATTCTTACTGAGGAACGCGTGTCCGACCCTATAAAGTATACATATTCTTGATCAGCGTGAAAATCTAAGACGATCTAGGCATGTCCGTCAGTCTGTCCATCTGTCTGTTGAAATCACACTACAGTCTTAAGAAATAAAGATATTGAGCTGAAACTTTGCACTGGTTCTTAATTTTGTTCATAAGCAGGTTTAGTTTGAAGATGGGCTACATCGAACTATATCTTGATATAGCCCCCATATAGACCGTTCCGCCGATTTAGGGTTTTAGGGACATATAAGCCACATTTATTATCCGATTTTGCTGAAATTTGGGAAAGTGAGTTTTATTAGGCCACTCGACATCCTTTTTCAATTTCGTCCAGATCGTTCTGGATTTGGATATAGCTGTCATATAGACCGATCCGCCGATTTACGGTTTTAGGCCCATAAAAGGCGCATTTATTGCCTGACTTTGCCAAAATTTGGGATTGTGAGTTGTGTTAGGCCCTTCGACATCATTCTTCAATTTGGCACAGATTGGTTCAGATTTGGATATAGCTGCCATATAGACCGATCTCTTGATTTAAGGTCTTGGGCCCATAAAAGGCGCATTTATTGTCCGATGTTGCCGAAATTCGGGATAGTGAGATGTGTTAGGGGCCTCGACATTTTTCTACAATTTGGCCCCGATCGGTCCAGATTTGGATATAGCTGCCATATATTGTAGATCGATCTCTCGATTTAAGATATGGGCGCATAAATAGCGCATTTATTGTCCGATGTCGCTGAAATTTGAGACAGTGAGTTGTGTTAAAGCCTTCGACAACCTTCTTCAATTTGGCCCAGATCGGTTCAGATTTGAATATAGTTGCAATATAGACCGATCTCTCGATTTAAGGACTTGGGCAAAAAAAAGGCGCATTTATTGTCCGATGTCGCCGAAATTGCCGACAGTTAGTTCTGATAGGGCCTTCGACATCCTTCTTCAATTTGGTCCAGATCGTTTTAGATTTGGATATAACTGCCATATAAACCGATCTCTCGATTAAAGGTTTTGAGCCCATAAAAGGCGCATTTATTGCCTGATTTTGCCAAAATTTGGGATTGTGAGTTGTGTTAGGCCCTTCGACATCCCTTTTCAATTTGGCCGCGATCGGTCCAGATTTGGATATAGCTGCCATATAGACTGATCTCTCTATTTAAGTTTTTGGGCCCATAAAAGGCGCATTTATTGTCCGATGTCGCTGAGATTTTGGACAGTTTGGAGTTGTGTTAAGGCCTTCGACAACCTTCTTCAATTTTGCCCAGATCGGCTCAGATTTGAATATAGCTGCAATATAAACCGATCTCTCGATTTAAAGTTTTGGCCCCATAAAAGGCGCATTTAGTATCCGAAAGGTTGTTTACATATATACCCAAGTTGTTAGGTATCCAAAGTTCGGTCCGACCTAACTTAACGCCTTTTTTTCTTGTTTATCCTTAAATGAATCAACCAAAGGAGTGGTATATGTGTAAAAATCATATTTCAGCGTAAATTATGCTATGATTTATTAAATAAAACCCTTCTCCTGTAAAGTTTTGATTTTGGTACTTACATCTTCTTGGCAGTTAGGGGAAGATATATACTTAATTCCCCAGTACCTTTTGTGGGGACGGTATTGTGCGCCGCCTTCTCCTAGTGTTTGAGTACAAAATTTTTTGTTCGATTCGCAGTCTACTTAAAAACATATATCACTTGATCCTCACATTGCTATAATTGGTCAATTAAGCTATTCGGGGTGGTTTTAGAGGTTAAAGCGCCAATTTCATATTCGTAATCTCCAAATAAATATTCCTATTTGTCATATTTGTAGTCGACTCCCGACTATTAACATTATCGCCCAATATGCCTACTTGGGAGGTTTTGGGTTTGGAGCGGTAGGGGGCCTCCACGAATCCAAAACCGCTCCAAACCCAAAACCTCGCAAGTAGGCATATTGGGCGATAATGTCAATGTTCGGGAGTCGACTACAAATATGACAAATAGGAATATTTATTTGGAGATTACGAATATGAAATTATAATTTGTGTCCAAGTATCAGGGTGGAACTTAGACCCAATTTTAAACATCATATTCGTACTTTAATCACGAATACCTTTCATTTAAGTATCTGGGTGGTACTTAGACCCAATTTTAAACATCATATTCGTACTTTAATCACGAATACCTTTCATTTAAGTATCTGGGTGGTACTTAGACCCAATTTTAAACATCATATTCGTACTTTAATCACGAATACCTTTCAATTGAGTCCCATATTGTCCTTATCGGTCAATTTTTAGTTATTGGCTTTGCTTTTGGGGTTAGGAGGAGGGTCCTACCACGCTTCCGATATCAAATTATACTATATCTTATTGCTTTTTCCAACCTACACAATCTGTGAACATTTTTAGAAAATCGGTTCAGTCATTTTCGGGTCTATAAGGAAAAAATTTCCTCAAAATTGAATCTAAAAGAATTTTCCCGAAATTTTGTTTTTAAAGAAAACCTTTTGCCTTTAGAGAAAATTTCATACAATTTGATCCTTCATAGAAATTTTGTTTTTAGAAAAAAAATTTATGGAAATTTAGTTTTCAGAGACAATTTCAAGAAAACTGTTTTTAGGGAACATTTTTAAAGAAAATTTCATGAAATTTTAGGGGAAATTTTTTAAAATTTTGGCTTGAGAGAAAATTTTATAGAAATGTTGTTAAGTAAATTTCCTCAAAATCGAGTCTCTAAAGAAAAATTTCATCAAAAATATTATAAAAGTTTTATCTTTTGGGAAAATTTCATAGAAATTTGGAGCTTTAAAAACACGCCATCAAAATTTTGTTTTTAGAGAAAATTTCATAGAAATTTTGCTTTTACAAAATATTTTTCACACTAAATTTTGTCTAAATTTTTTTCTATAAAAAACTGTTGCAATTTTATTTCTATTGAAATTTATGTCAAAATTCCATATCTAAAGAAAATTTTTGTAGAAATTTTATTTTTACAAAAAATTTTCTCAAAATTTCATTTCTATAGAAAATTACGTCAACATTTTTTTTATAGAAAATTTTACTTTTATATATTCTTTTGCAAAAATTTTATTTTTGTTGCAATGTTTGTTAAGATATTATTTCTAGAGAAAATTTTATCTAAATTTTCTGGATATCCGGATTTCGATTTCGACCAAGAAATATCATCATGGGACGATGTCAAATGGATCATGTGAAGTAAGATTTGATTTGTTTTCAATTGCGCTTGTGAATCAAGTCATTTAAAAGAGCCCCCGTCATATTCAGATGTGTGCTTTACAATATACTCTAGTTGGGATGGTTGTAAAGCACCATGATCCATTTGAAATTTCCTGCTGATGATTTTTCTTGGTCGAAAATGAAATCGCGATAAGGATAGCCGGACAAATGCTTCTAGAAACAACACACTTTATTAAAAATAAATAAAAATATATAAAAAACTTACCTGGCCATCCAGCCCTCTGAAAGAAAAAAAAAACTTAAATTAAAATAATGATTAAAATTTTTGTTATTCTTAAAAAAAAATAAACATTGTTCTTTCTTTTTTTCTGTGTATTCAACTATTTTTTATCGTTCCAATTTCTAGTTACACAGCTAGTATTTTATATTGCAAAAAGAAGACATCTGGAACAATAAATACGTATCACATATTGCATTATTTTAACCTCATTCTTATCAGTCAGTTTGACATTACTGGCAGGCCAACTTTGTAATAGTTTCGCATTTCCCTTCACCGGGGGACATGTGAACATATATCAAATTTCAGATGAATGTAAATGAAAATGAAAAAAGTTTAGCAAAAAACTACGCAGTCCCATGGATAACTGACAACTTTATCTAATCATCATGGATGACCAAGATAACATAGACAAGCAAGAAAAAACACAAAAAACCTCGTGAAAAAAAAGATTTTGAACTTGCGAGTCACACAAATTAAAACAACCAGACATGAAAATAAACAAACAAAAAACACAAAAGAAGAGACAAAAAATGATCAGTGTTAAAACAATTACTTTAAGCTAAAAAAATATATATATATAAAAAATAAACACAAAAACAAAAAATAAGTATAATTTTCAATCAATGTCAGTGGTGCCATCAACAAATGCCAACAAGAAGTTGTTAAAGCTGTTGGCTTGCAGTTGCTGATGATGATGATGATGATAGTCGTAAAAAAATGGCAAACAAACAAAATGTAAAGATAAATATTTATTTAATTACGCTTTCATCAATGATTAAATTGAACCATGCTTGATTTACCTTAAACACGAGGAAAGTGAAGGGTAGGGAGGGCAAAGCAACTTTAGGCCATAGGTGAAGCAAACACTCGAACTTGGTGTTAATTAAAAATCCTATAATAAGTGATATTTAAAAAATTACGCTAAGCCAAAGGTAGAACAAATGAAGGAGCAGAAACTTTGCCCGCCAGACATAATGGCTACGCCAAGATTTTCATTTCCAATTTTAGTTTTCGCCATAAACACCGTGATTGTGGTTTTTCGGTTTAAAAGGTTTGTTAATGAAATTGAAAGTGAAATGCCTTACAAAATTGACGACGAAATTAGTGAGTGTCTTTAACAACAATGGGAGATTTAAAATGACATTGAACATGAACATTGAACTTAAACAAGTAAAAAGGCGTTAAGTTTGGCCGGGCCAAACTTGGGATACCCGCCGCCTCGGGGGTATATATAAACCACCTTTCGTCATAGTCCGTTATTATGCATAATTTATGCTCCATAGCAGCTTCATCGAAATATGGTCCTATTTGCACCAAATTCGGCAAGGACATTCAGTGATCTAATAAGTACAAGTCACTGTTAAATTTTGTATAACAAAAAATTGGTCTTTTTGGTAGCTATATCCAAATATAGACCGATCTGACCCATATACCACATGGATGTCGAAAACCGACATCGGACAATAAATGCGCCTTTTATGGGCCCAAAACCTTAAATCGAGAGATTGATCTATATGACAGCTATATCCAAATCTAGACCGATCGGGGCCAAATTCAAGAATATTGTCGACGGGCCTAGCACAACTCACTGTCCCTAATTTTGGCGACATCGGACAATAAATGCGCCGTTTATGGGCCCAAGACCTTAAATTGGGAGATTGGTCTATATGGCAGCTATATCCAAATCTGGACCGATCTGAGCCAAATTGAAAAAGCATGTCGAAGGGACTAACACAACTCACTGTCCAAAATTTTGGCGACATCGGACAATAAATGCGCCTTTTATGGGCCCAAGACCTTAAATCGAGAGATCGGTCTATATGGCAGCTATATCCAAATCGGGACCCAAATTGAAGAAGGATATCAAAGATAACTTTTTATAAAATTGCTCCTGTAATGAAATTTCTATGCATTTTTTTTATAAATTTGCAGCTTAGAAATCTTTCCAATAAAACAATTTTTTTTTTAAATTTAATGGAAATTTTTTCTTTAGAAAAACTTTTATGGAATTTTTCATTAGAGAAAACTTTATGAACATTTCGTGGAAATTATGTCTTTAAAGAAAATTTCATGGACATTTTGTCTTTAGAGAAAGTTTTCATGAAATTCTCTAAAGAGAAAGTATTCATGAAATTTTCTCCAAAGACAAAATTTCTAAGAAATTTTCTCTTAGTGGAAATTTCACGAAAATTTTGTCTTTAGATAAAATTTCATGGAAATTTTGTCTTTAGAGAAAATTTCATGGATATTTTGTCTTTAGAGAAAATTTCATGGAAATTTTGTCTTTAGAGAAAATTTCATGGAAATTTTGTCTTTAGAGAAAATTTCATGGAAATTTTGTCTTTTTCTTTAGGGAAAATTTCATGGAAATTTTATCTTTAGAGAAAATTTCATGAAAATTTTGTCTTTAGAGAAAATTTCATGGAAATTTTGTCTTAGAGAAAATTTCATGGAAATTTTGTCTTTAGAGAAAATTTCATGGAAATTTTGTCTTTAGAGAAAATTTCATAGAAATTTTGTCTTTTGAGAAAATTTCATGGAAATTTTGTCTTTAGAGAAAATTTCATGGAAATTTTTATCTATAGAAAAAATTTCATGGAAATTTTGTCTTTAGAGAAAATTTTATGGAAATTTTTTCATTAGAGAAAATTTCATGGAAATTTTGCTTTAGAGAAAATTGCATGGAAATTTTTTCTTTAGAAAAAATTTCATGGAAATTTTTTCTTTAGAGAAAATTTGATGGAAATTTTTTTCTTTAGAGAAAATTTCATGGAAATTTTTTCTTTTATGGAAATTTTGTCTTTAGAGAAAATTTCATGGAAATTTTGTCTTTAGAGAAATTTTTGTGGAAATTTTGTCTTTAGAGAAATTTTCGTGGAAATTTTGTCTTTAGAGAAAATTTCATAGAAATTTTGTCTTTTGAGAAAATTTCATGGAAATTTTGTCTTTAGAGAAAATTTCATGGAAATTTTGTCTATAGAAAAAATTTCATGGAAATTTTGTCTTTAGAGAAAATTTTATGGAAATTTTTTCATTAGAGAAAATTTCATGGAAATTTTGCTTTAGAGAAAATTGCATGAAAATTTTTTCTTTAGAAAAAATTTCATGGAAATTTTTTCTTTAGAGAAAATTTGATGGAAATTTTGTCTTTAGAGAAAATTTCATGGAAATTTTGTCTTTAGAGAAAATTTCTTTTCAAAATAATTTTTTTTTTGTGAAAAATTTTGTCAATATTTAAGTTTTTCAGAAAATTTGGTCAGCATTTAATTTCTATGGATTATTTTCCTGAATTTCGTTCAATTTAAATCACAAACCTTTGGTCTTTTGTTAACTTCATTTTATATTGACCTCACTCGAAATCAATTTAACCCCCCTCAAACTCCTCCCTCAAGATGTCTGTGTTATTTGTTTTGTTTTTGCCATCCTCCCCCACAAGTATCCGTTACGAAATATTTTTTCAACTTAATGCCATGCTTAAGGTAACCACCTCCCACATCATTGTTGGCATTAGCTCCGCATTCTTTTATCAGGCGAATTGTGGTACACTTCAAAACCATGATATTATAGACTCGTAATGGCCGCACAAGTGCATAATAGATGCTTGTGATTGTTTCTTTTGTTTTGTAGTTTTGCGCAAAGTTTCTCGATGAACAAGTGGCGTTAAATGCTGACAGGCCCTCGGGGCGACTTTGAAGAAAACCGTAAATTTTATTAAATGCTATGGGCTTTTTGTGAGTCAGTCACCCAAAACAACCATCTCATATGCAGCTTCAATTGTCATAAAGTATTTTTGTATGTATTTTTCAAAAAAAAAAGAGAAATAAATGTGGCTGTAAAAGGTTGAAACATCTCTTGAAATTAATGATTGTTAACTTCAACTACAATATCCTTGAAGTTTTCCTTTAATTTGCAGTCATTTTTCTGCACCTTTTGAATTGCCCCAAAATTAACAAAAGAAGTCTCATTCACCTATGCATAAATGAAAAAAAAACTTCCAAACTCTTACATCTAAGGCCAGGCCAACTCTCTCAGCCAATTAAATCTGGTTTCATATGCAGATAAGAAAGGGGTAATAATGCTGACATCATAGCTTGTTAAACCAGGCCTTGAATCTTTTAACTGACCTCTCCTAACCTCACATGACAAATGGGGGAGATGATAACGTTTGTCATTTTATTTTTTTTTTCTTTTCTTGGGGGGGAAAAGGTAACTTTTCTGTCCATAAATATTCATGAGGTTAAAGAAATGCACGCCTCAATTTCCATTTCCAAAAACATTAAAAATCCCAGAGAAAGACTCTAAAGTTTTAAAGGCAACTTCAACAAGTTTTCACTTTCATTGGTGGTGTTATCAAAAATCATAGACTAGTCTATGGACACCACCAACAGCATTCGAATGGCCGCCTGCCACCCCGCCATTACCACCGAAACGTATTAACCAAACTAATGACTCTTACATGGGCTATAACTACATGTAGCGATATGATGATGATCTTTGCAGTGGAGAGAAATATGTTCCTTTTGGCCTGTGATATAAATGAAAAAACAACAACAAAGACAAAGGCAAAGAAAAAGAAAAGAAAAATTAAAAAAAAGAAGACAGCAGTTGGCATTTGGTGACCGGATGGGATGCTGATGTTATATTCACATGAACTTTAGGAGGGATATATGAAAAAAATAGGAAACGTTTCATGTTTTTTGATAAATAAAACAAAAAAATAAGAAAATCTGTTAAAATCTATTCCTTATTCACCGTCTTATAAATGGCTTAGTAATGGTTCCTTATCAAATGCATGCAAAAATATTTTGGAATTTTTTATAAGGTAGCACATTTTTGTGAGTGCAAGCAATATATCCCTAAAACAATGCTTTAATATACAATGAGCCAAACAATTATATTTTATTGGGATTTTTAAATCAAAAGAATTGATTTTGTAGAAGTAGAAAGATGAAACATTCGACAACACTTCGGATTTTGCAAATGCAAATTTGCCCATGAAAATTCCATTAAGAAACAGGACCACACTTCTCACATATCAATGAGTGCTGTCTACTTCTAGTTTAAGCTCCTCCTCCTTTTAATAGCCGAATCCAAACGTAGTGCCGCTTTCCGACACTTCTTTGGGGGAAGTTTTTACATTTACACAAATGTTGCCAGCATTAGGAGGGGAAAAACGCCGCTGAAAATCTTCTGCTGATGTTTTCGTCAGGATTCGAACCCAAGCGTTCAGCGTCATAGAAGGGCATATTAACCTCTGCGCTGCGGTGGTCTCCACACATCGGACCTTATAAATACATTATACTAAGTACACACAGAATAAAATAAAAATTTTACTGATATTTATTGCATACTTAAAGGCTTTAACCATAGAGTTATATCATATTTCCCACAAAATTTTTAATTTAAATTTTGAAATATTTGCCGTAAATTAATCAAAAATAAGCAAAACTCAGAAATAAGACTATATCTCTGGGAAAAAGTTATAGATTTTTAGTTGTTAAACCAATTTTATGCCTATAAGTATGCCACAGTTTATGAAAAATATTGAAAAAATAATTATTTTGCATACAATAAAACGTTAGTCACCGAAAAAAACATTTTTGTGAACTAAAGAGTGAAAATAACAATCTGTAATGATATATTAAAATGTATGTTCAGCATGATATCAAAAAAAGATAAAAAGAAGATAAAAATTTGCATTTCCGCATATGACACAGCGTTCATGGTAAAATGCTAGCCAGACATCAAAAGTCATTCTCAATAATTCAATTGTTAATTTTCACACAAATTTTGGTCAAATTTGTAAGTATTTCAGCCACGCAAAACTTCTCAACCGTGCAAAACTTCCCCATTCGCCCAAACATAGGTTCTTTTTATTGCAAAAAAAAATGTATAGACCTGCATTAAGTGAATAAGTACCAATTCTCTTACACAAATCGATGACGTTTGAAAATTCTGGTCACATTTGTGAGTATTTCAGTCACGCAAATCTTCTCAACCATGCAAAACTTCTCTATTCTTCCAAACAAAGGTTCCTCTTAATTGAAAAAAAAAATTAATAGACCTGCATTAAATGAATATGTCCCGATCCTCTTACACAATTCGATGAACGTTTGAACGATGAGATATAAAAAATATTAGGTCGTTGCATTTACTCAGAAAATCAGCGGTTGCAAACATTTTGACCAAAAGTATGCATTACCATATGAAATGCACTTATATTTTGCTGCTTACTTTTGGTATAAATGTTTATAAATACATCTTAAAGTTTAAGCTCAATGATTTTTATGCGAGTTCAAGCGGCGTGCCGTATTGCGACACCACTTGGTAGAGAAGTTTTAACCCCTGAAAATGTTTATGATGTGCACGCAGACATTTGAACCCATGCGATCGGCGTCATAGGCGGACATGTTAACATCTGCGCCACGTTAACATCCAAGGTAAGGTATGGCATTAAAAATAAATAAAAGCATACTCTAGGGGTTATAAACTTTATCTCTAAATTAAGCAGAAAATAATTGTAAAATTTTAACACACTATTTTTTTAAAAACAAACTTTCTCTGAAACTTTTTCTAAACGCAAAATTTTAGTATTATTTTATCTTTAGACAAAACCCTTATGAAATATTCTCTAAGGACAAAATTTCTATGAAATTTGCTCTAAAGATAAAATTTCCATTAAGTTTGCTATAAAGACAAAATTTGCATGAAATTTTCTCTAAAGACACAGTTTCTATGAAATTTTTTCTAAAGACAAAAATTTTCTCTAGAGACAAAAATGTGCATGAAATTTTCTCTACAGACAAAATTTCTACGAACTTTTCTCTTATTTGTCTATTCTATAAACTTTTCACTTTCATAAAATTTTCTCTAAAGACGAAATTTCCATGAAATTTTCTCTAAAAACAAAATTTACGTGAAATTTTCTCTAAAGACAAAATTTTTATAAAATTTTCTCTTAAGACAAAATTTTCATGAAATTTTCTCTTAAGACAAAATTTTCATGAAATTTTCTCTAAAGACAAAATTTCCATGAAAATTTCTCTAAAGACAAAATTCCCATGAAATTTTCTCTAAAGACAAAATTTCTATAAACTTTTCTCTAAAGACAAAATTTTCATGAAATTTTCTCTAAAGACAAAATTTCCATGAAATTTTCTTTAAAGACAAAATTTCCATGAAATTTTCTCTAAAGACAAAATTTACGTGAAATTTTCTCTTAAAGTCAAAATTTCCATGAAATTTTCTCTAAAGACAAAAATCCCGTGACATATTTTCTTAAGACAAAATGTCCATGAAGGCAACATTTCCATGAAATTTTCTCCATTTTAAATTTTTGTCTGAAGCAAAATTATGATGTTGTTAGGGTACAGTGCGACTAAAATCGACGGAAATAATATTTTAAATGAGACCACAAGCACAAAACAAGAAACTTTTTACATTGCATATTTTCAGGTTTGACACAAAAATCCGAAGTATACTTTCAGGTTTTCAAATTTATATTTCATTTTTTGATTTTTAGTTATCACAAGTTTTTAATTTAGATTTCTTATATGTTTTTAGTTTGTTTTTCTTATTATTTTTTTTTTCTATTTTTGTATATGTTTTCTTATTAATTTTTTTATTTAAATTTTGTCTTTAATTTTTTTATTTTGTTATTTTTTTATATAGCGTCAAGTCTCTTTTTCTCATTAAATGAACTCTTGGAAAAAAATTTTCCATGAAATCTGTATAGAATCAAATCATAGTCAAAATGATTAGTTTTATATTTAAAGTGTTTTTGTATATACAAACTACCATATGTGCATATATAGTTTTGTACTTTACCTAACATAATAAATTAAAACCTTGCTAAAATAACAAAACTTATTGTACTACGAAATTAATCTGTAAAAAAAATGGCAATGATATTTTTTCTCAACCAACTCTTTAGGTCTTTTACAAACATTTTAAGACAGTAATTAATTTTTTACCAACATGTTTAAATCACGTTTCTTTATAGCAGCCCTCATAAGCTTTTAAAGCATGAGAATTTTCTTCTCACATCTATATCTGAAATCTTAAAAACGTGTTGGGCATACCAATAATCTCAACATGGCTCATCACTTGACCCTCGTCAGCAAATACAAAAATTTTATTTCAAGTGTGGATGGGCTGGCGCGTCATCATCACCACACAAGGCGCACGCCGTCTGGTTGAAAATGAAAGTGAAATTAAAATAAAGTTTGAATTTAAATAAATTACTAATGTCTAACATCTCTTCTCCTGTCGGTTCACTAAAAAAGCTAATTGTAAATATGTAAAGGCAAATAAATACAAACACATCGAAATAGATTTTCGGAGAGACAATGCCATTTATTTTATACGGCTGAGGCAAAATCGATATCATAGGCAATATTCAAGATGTTGACTATTTGTTATAGGCGGTGTTGCTTGGTTGGTTGAACAGTTGGTTTTTCGTTTTTTTTTTTAATTTCAAATTTTTGAGGTGTGTATAGTGTGTCCATTTGAAGTTTGCATTTGAATGCACCATTCATCGATAATCAAATGTGAAACTTTGTTGTCGCCTTCATTGAAGTTAGGATCTTTTGCATTGTTGTTGAATCAAAAAAAAAAATCAAGTTTACGCCTGCCCCCACCTACGGCCTGACCAAAGGCCGGCATTTTTATATAATTTTTTTTCGGACATCATTTTGTCGTTTTCTGTGGCATTTCCACCACCACCATCACCAATATTGATGAGGGTCACCTCAAGTCATTGAAATCTTGCGGCTCAAAAACGAGTATCACTTGATTTTTTTTTTTGTATTTTCTACATACTTTGCCAATGCTTTTTGGAAAAACGTGACACAAAGTTTACCATATTTTAAGATATATTTTAAAAGCCTCTTAAATGTTGTTTGTGGGTTTAGTGTTAAATAAATTAATGAACTTGTCATAGAAAATGGGAAAATGCAAAGATTTGCCATTAATTACCCAAAGATGAGTTAAATGTCAATGCCAGTAATGAAAATGGAAATCGAAATGTGTGATTCACCTAATGGTTTATAAACCAACTGGTTGGAAGATATCTATTAAGTGGATTTCTATGACTTTATAAAAGTTTATAAATTAAAAAATCCACATTTTTTTAGGAGATCACATTTTGAAAACTTTTTTTACAGAAAAACAATTTTGAAAAATATTTCCTAAAATTTAGACAAAATATTTCTAAGATATAGAATTTTAACAAAACTTCCTAAAAAACTAAAATTTACCATAACATTCTATGGAAATAATCACAACAAAATATGTTTTTTCTGGGGGAGGTCTATCTTTTGCCCTAATTTTCATAAAGCCAAATCTCGGAGATCTTTATTTTCAAAAACACCTTATCTAGGAGATGGGTGGTGTGATGTACCGATCAAGACAATATGGGACTCAAATGAAAGGTTTTCAGGAGTAGAATACGAATTTCATATTAAAAATTGGGTCCAAGTAACTGGCGACCGCCCCATCCCCAAAACCCCATAAAATAGGTTTACTGGACGATCACGACGATATGGAACTCAACTGAATAGTACTCGAGAGTAGATTGGCGATATGGGCAGAAGGGAGGAACAGGCTTTATAATTTGTTGATATCGAAAGGGGGCGAACCCTCCCCCCTTACCCCAAAAAAACCACCAAAAAACAAAAGTCGATGGATAGTGACAATATGGGTACTAAATAAAAGGTATTGAAGAGTAGAATACGAATATGAATTAAAAATAGGATCCAAGTAACCAGAAAGACGCCCTAACTCCAAAACTCCTCCAAGTAGACAAATTGAACGTTCATATCAATATGGGTTTCAAATGAAAGGTATTCGGGAGTAGCTAACGAATGTGGTATGCAAAATCAGATTGAAGTACAGTACGAAATTTTAACCAAATTTTCTAAAGGAAAAAAATTTAGGTTAAAAATTTAAAAATTTTTCTATCATAATAAAATTTTGACAAGAAATGTTATTAAAACTTTCATTGATGATTTTTCTCAATTGTGTTTACTTTGTTATTTTCCGAACTATTTGCTTAATATAGTATAGAATAAAAATCAGCTTTAATTTAAAAAGTTATTTCTTAACACTCTATTAATCATGGTTTCTTAGAAACTTCAGGAAAAATTACTTCTAAATTAACGATCCCAGAACTATTTACGTAAAGCCCCAAGAATGTTGGTTTGTGGAAAAGAAAAAAAAAACTCAGGCGTTTAAATTTCAATTAACTCTGCATGCAATTTACATTTCAAATGTTCACCTTGATCGAAGAACTAGTCACTAAAGCTCAACAACTTGCCACAACTCTTTAACTGCCATTAAACCCAACCTGTTCTAGTCTTCAAAATGCCGGTATGCCTGAACCTTGCAACTCTTCGCTCTATACTCGTCGTCTGCTGCTGCCGCTGGGAAAAAAATAAACGCTAACGACATACCCACATTGTTGGAAACAAATCTAAGCTCATAAATATAAAAAATATTATTTTTTGTGTTTGAATGCTAAGAAAAACGCTAAAATATGTCATGTTAGTTTTTCTGTTTTACTTCTTAATATGCCAACAAGTATCATTAGATCGACTAACCTAGAGAAGGGAGATGGAGTTGAATGTAAGACCTATGGAAAGTAAGGCACAAAAGTATTCGTCATAGACAAAATTTCTATAAAATTTACTCTAAAGACAAATTTTCCAGAAATTTTCGCTAATGATAACATTTCCAAATTTTTCTCCAAAGACAAAATTTCCATAAATGATATTTAATGACAAAATTTCCGCTAAATTTTCTTTCAAGAAAAATTTCCATGATTTTTTTTCTCAAGGCAACATTTCCCTGCAATTTTCTCTCTAAGGAAAAAATTTCCATAAAAATTTCTCTGAAGAATTATTTTCGTAAAATTTTCTCAACAGATGAATTTTCATGAAATTTTCTCTGAAAACAAAATTTTTATGAAATTTTCTCTGAAGACAAAATTTCCTTGAACTTTTTTCTCAAGACAGAATTTTGCTGAAATTTTCTCTCTAAAGAAAAAATTTCCATAAAAATTTCTCTGAAGAATTATTTTCGTAAAATTTTCTCAACAGATGAAATTTTCATGAAATTTTCTATGAAGACAAAATTTCCATGAAATTTTCTCTGAAGACAAAATTTCCATGAAATTTTCTCTGAAGACAAAATTTCCATAAAATTTTCTCTGAAGACAAAATTTCCATGAAATTTTCTCTGAAGACAAAATTTCCATGAAATTTTCTCTGAAGAAAAAATTTCCCTGAAATTTTCTCAATTAAAAATTTTTGATGAAATTTTCTCTTTTAAAAAATATCCATGAAATTTTCTCTAAGAAAAAAATGTCCATGCAATTATCTCTAAGGAAAAAATTACCACAAAACTTTCTCTAAGATAAAAATTTTTATGAAACTTTCTAAAGGAAAAAATTTCCCGGAATTTTTCTCTCAGGAAAAAATATCTATAAAATTTTCTTAAAAAAAAAATTCCATGAAATTTTCTCTAAGGAAAAAATTTCCATGAAATTTTCTCTAAGGAAACAATTTCCATAAAACTTTCCTAAGGAAAAATTTTCATGAAATTTTCTTTAAGGAAAAAATTTCCATGAAATTTTCTCTAAGGAAAAAATTTCCATGAAATTTTCCTAAGGAAAAAATGTCCATGAAATTTTCTCTGAAGACAAAATTTTCATGGAATTTCTCTGAAGACAAAATTTTCTCTTAAGAGAAAATTTCCCTAAAGAAGAATTCTATAAAATTTTCTTTAAAAAACAATTTTTTTTAATTCAAATTTCCATAAAAATTTCTCTGAAGAATTATTTTCGTAAAATTTTCTCAACAGATGAAATTTTCTATGAAGACAAAATTTAAATAAAATTTTCTCTAAGGACAAAATTTCCATAAAATTTTCTCTGAAGACAAAATTTCTATGAAATTTTCTCTGAAGACAAAATTTCCATGAAATTTTCTCTGAAGACAAAATTTCCATGAAATTTTCTCTAAAGAAAAAATTTCCCTGAAATTTTCTCAATTAAAAAATTTTGATGAAATTTTCTCTTTTAAAAAATATCCATGAAATTTTCTCTAAGAAAAAAATGTCCATGCAATTATCTCTAAGGAAAAAATTACCATAAAACTTTCTCTAAGGTAAAAATTTTTATGAAACTTTCTCAAGGAAAAAATTTCCAGGGATTTTTCTCTCAGGAAAAAATATCCATGAAATTTTCTTAAAAAAAAAAATTCCATGAAATTTTCTCTAAGGAAAAAATTTCCATGAAATTTTCTCTAAGGAAAAAATTTCCATGAAACTTTCCTAAGGAAAAATTTTCATGAAATTTTCTTTAAGGAAAAAATTTTCATGAAATTTTCTCTAAGGAAAAAATTTCCATGAAATTTTCCTAAGGAAAAAATGTCCATGAAATTTTCTCTGAAGACAACATTTTCATGGAATTTTCTCTGAAGACAAAATTTTCTCTTAAGAGAAAATTTCCGAAAGAAGAATTCTATAAAATTTTCTTTAAAAAACAATTTTTTTTTAATTTTTTCCAAATTTTAATACATGAATACTTTTACTCTTAACTATTTCTACAATTGTACTCCCAAATCTTTACATGTATATCGAACTCACACCTAGCCCCTATGCGTGCCTAATAATGTTCGTGGTGTTTGAAATAAATGACACAAAAAGCCAAACAAAAATCAAAAACTACAACAAATGTTAACGTGCTTTTAATAATTTGCTATATTTTGTGTGACGGTGTCTGTTCACACAACTATTAGCTTTGAGTTGGGTTTTTTTTTTTTGTTAAACTATTTTGTGAGTGAGTTTTTTCTTCAGCATTTTGTGTCGTGCTTCTAAAATGACAACCAGTTGTTTGTTTTTATTTATTGTTGTTATCTTTGCCCGGAGTTGGAGGTGTTTTTCATTCTAGTTTCTTAACATTTCCATTCCATTATGATTGTATGTGTTTCTGTTGTTCTGTCTGTGTTTGGTTTTCTTGAAACAAGTGCTATTTTATATTAAGTATGTGGTTTTGTTAGTTTTTGCTTTGCTGCTATACAAAATAGTCCATAATTTGTTGTTGTCTTAATGCCTTTCTTCACTGGCATTTAATTCCGCATTCTTGAAGTAGAACATTTATTTTGGGCAAGTTTTAAATTTCATATTTGCCTAAGTTTTGGCTAATTTGTAGGACTTGAAAAAAAAAATATGAACTGATAATTAAAAACATTATGTGAAATTTTCTCATAATTAGCAAAAATCTTAAATGGCAAAGAACAAGGTCCAACGCATATTTTATATGACATTTAACAGAAATAGTTTTAGTATTTTTTTTTTATTTAACACAAAGTACAATAAAGATTTGAGAAAGGTGAAAAATTTTTAAAATTCATAGAACTGTGTCTCTGCGAAATGATTTTAAGTCGGCTTGTAGCCTAGTCTGCATAACCACTCTTCAAACTAGTTTTATGGGTCGATTATGGATGGCAACCCAACTTCAGTTGCGTTGCCTACGGCCAAATTTGTTACACAAATTTTCATTTTTGTATTGAATTACGTACTTTTTTACAAAATTCTTAGTAACTGAACTTTAAAAATACTCATATTGAATGAAATTGACACAAATTTCAAACTTAATACAAATTTTTACTTCGAAGTTTTATCTTCTGGCAATGCAACTGTAGTCGAGTAGCAATTCATAATCGATCTTTTATTATTTTATACCCACCACCAATAGGATGGGGTTAAAGATTTTCATAACGTCCCCCATCTTATCCTTGTACCTAAAGAGACTTCACAGAGACACATCAGCAAGATCGCTGAGATCGAAGGAATATCGCCCCCTAGGATGAAAAAACCAGGGTCCATGTAGACCCAGACATGAACAGAGCAAGTGCTCGATCGTCTCCTCATCCTTCTCATTAAGGTACCTTCCGTAGTATTCATTATGAGGGATTGAGGGAGTGCGATATGGCCTATCGCACAGTTCCCGGTTTAACTCCCGCAATAGCACTTAGTAAACTCTTTTCAAAGATTAGCAATTCCTTCGTCATCCTTCTGTCGATGGTAGACCAGAGTGTCCTGGCAGTGCGGTATCCATGAACAGACAGACCTTGACACTGCCACCGGCACTGGCACTCCCTCAACTATGTATGTTCAGTAGCTGGACAATACGGTGAATACTTCGCTCTGGATGTAGGAGCCTCTCCTTGCGCATTTATACGCCTTTCCCTTTCTCGAAAAACCTTCGTGTTGGGGAATCCAAGTTAGCGCTTTGTCGTGAGTCTATTCAAGAATTCCAAAAACTACGCCACACACTTCGATCTCGAACGCAAGTCCTTGAGGGCCGCCATACTACCCACATGCTTCGTGATCTTCGAAAACGACAAATCCCTTCCCATAGTTTTTCTTGCAGCTATCGTTATGGCACAGACCTATGCTTGAAAAACTGTATGCTTGAAAGACTGACTCGCCGATATACCGATGTTAAGTGTCACGGAATATATTACTCTCAATTCAGTCTTTGACTCGATCTTGGAGCCATATGTGAAGAATTTCGCCTTCCAGTCTCGACGCCAGTTAATCTCAGACTTTTCCCAGACTACCTACCGCATTTGTAGTAACCAGAATAGAACCGTGTCCGTATCCTCTCTCCTACAGCCTAAGCGTAACCTTGGCGGCGGCACAGTTCTAAATATGGACCACAATAGATTGCAAATCCAACATTGTCTCCAAATCTGACTGCCTGTGCTTAAAATTTTGCATAAATACTTTTTATTAGTGCAGGTAGGTTGGAATTGTAAATGGGCCAAATCGGTTCATGTTTTGGTATGCCTGCCATATAAACCGATATCGGATCTTGACTTCTTGAGCCTCTAGAGGGCGCAATTCTCAACCGATTTCGCTGAAAATTTGCACGAGCTGTTTTGGTTTGACCATCAATAACTGTGCCAAGTATCAAATCGGTTTATAACCTGATAGAGCTCCCACATAAATCAATTTCGGATCTTGACTTCGTGAGCCCATAGAGGGCGCAATTAGTATCCGATTTAGCTGAAATTTTGCACGAAGTGTTCTGGTTTAACCATCAAAAGCTGTTCCAAGTATGGTTCAAATCGTTTCATAACCTGATATAGCTCCCTTATAAACCGATTTCGGATCTTGGCTTCTTGAGCCGCTAGTGGGCGCAATTTTTATCCGGATTGACTGAAAATATGCACAAGGTGTTTTGGTTTGACGGTGAACAACTCTGCCAAGTATGGCTCAAATCGGTTTATAACCTGATATAGCTCCCATATAAATCGATTTCGGATCTTAACTTCGTGAGCTTCTAGAGGGCGCAATTATTATCCGATTTGTCTGAAATTTTGCACGAGGTGTTTTAATTTGACCGTGAAAAACTCTGCCAAGTATGGCTCAAACCGGTTTATAACCTGATATAGCTCCTGTATAAACCGATTTCGGATTTTGACTTCTTGAGCCGATAGAGAATGCAATTGTTATCCGATTTGTCTGAAATTTTGCACGAGGTGTTTTGGTTTGACCGTCAACAGCTGTTCCTTCAAGTTTGATCCAAATCGGTTCTTGAAATCTTGGACTTGACATCTTGAGGCGCTAAAGGGCGCAATTTTTATCCGATTTGACTGAAATTTTGCATGAAGTGTTTTGTGTTGTAACTTTTAATAACTGCTCAAAGTATGGCTTAAATCGATTTATAACTTGATATATCTTCCCTATAAACCGATTTCGGATCTAGATTCTTGAGCCACTAGATGGCACAATTCTTATCAGAATTGCCTGAAATTTTTGCACAACGACTTCTTGTATGACCTTTAAAATACGTGTCTAATGTGGCATGAATCGGTACACAACCTGATATAGCTCCCATATGTAAAATCTCCCAATTTCATTTCTTGAGGCACTATGGGGCGCAATTTGGCTAAAATTTTGCACAATAAATTCCACTTTGGGCTCCTACAACCAAACCAAGTATGGTTTAATCGGTTCATAACTTGGCAAAGCTGAAATAGCATAGCAATTCTTATCCATTATCCTTTGTTTGTCTATAAAGAGATATCGGCCAAAGCACTTGACAAATGGGATCCATGGTGGAGGGTATATAAGATTTGGCCAGGCCGAACTTGGCACGCTTTTACTTGTATTTATTTTACTATATTTTATTGTATTTTTTAAATTTCTTTATTCAGATTTGTTATTTATTTCTTTTCTTATTTTACAATGTAACTTGTAGTGTTTTATTTCTATTATATCTTACATTTTATTTAGGGCTATTTTATATTAATCAATATTATTTTATTTTATTTCATTTTATTATTATTATTTTATTTTATTTTATTTTATTTTATTTTATTTTATTTTATTTTATTGTATATTATTTTATTTTTTTTTATTTTATTTTATTTTGTTTTATTATTATTTCATTTTGTTTTATTTAATTCAATTTTATTTTATTTTATTTTATTTTATTTTATTTTATTTTATTTTATTTTATTTTATTTTATTTTATTTTATTTTATTATTATTTTATTTTGTTTTATTTAATTCAATTTTATTTTATTTTATTTTTTTTATTGTTTTATTTTATTATTTTATATTATTTTGTTTGATTATATATTATTTTTTATTTTTATTTTAATTAATTTTGTTTGATGTTATTTTTTTTTTCTAAATTTATTTTGCCTTATTCTATTTTCTTTTAGATTCTTCGTTTTAGTACTTTTATTATATTTTTATTTATTTTTTTCTTGTTTTTATTAAAAAAAAAAACCTTTTGCCAAAGTAACTTTTAATAAATGATTTTTTAATAGATTGACAATCAAGGAAATAACATCATTGACTTAATTCTTTGTGTTAAACCAGATCATAATTTCACAAATTGAAACAATACCAGAACCATTAAAAAGCATATAAAAATTTCATTAGTACCATTGAAATGTCCACATATTCCTGTCTTACGTATACCCTTTCTCTTCTAATCTCGCTTAATTTCTAAGGCTCTTTGACAATAAATACGACATGCATGCATGATATATCCAGTTTCTGTTAACTTCTATTAGCCATAATAAATTCTACATTCTATATTCAGGCCAATTATGCATATACGTCTACATATATAACAAAGGTGGTTGGTTACCTAATAAAAGACACAAAAAACGAAACTTGTCTAGAAGCAAAATAATATTTGCAGTGACAATTCATAACCAGAACGACCACCATTAAATAGCTCACATTCTGTTTAATGCCTTGAGGCATTGATTTGTTATAATTAAACGTTAATAAAGAGTCGAAAGCCTTTAATTGGGTTAGGCAAAAGCAATATTTGTGTGTTTAATTGAATTTGTTATAAAACCTTAACAAAAGCAAAGACCGTACTTCCTTCCTGGGCATTTAATAAGCGCATAACAAGCTTGGCTAACACAAATTCGATGGCAAGGCCCTATGACCAATAAGTTGGCTACTTGGTTGGTAGGTAAAGTACGAGTAATTGAACAAATATGTTTTTTTTATGAAATTTAAGAAGCCTAGACAGACTTTGAAGATTTATCTATACATACTTCCTATATTACCACAATCACAGACAGCAACATTTATCGAACAAAATAATCAGAAAGTTAACTGTTTTTTGTTAGGTAAAGACCAAAGGCCAGCCTTGAATTTATTATGTGGCTGATTTCAAAATATTATGATTTGGTTAATTTTAAGCATCCTTAACTAATTCAATTTTCATGATTTGTTAACTTAAAAAATGAGAAAAAATAAATTAAGAAACTTTTTTTTTAATAAATTAAAGTTTCAATTAAAATTTCAAATTGTATTAACATTTAAAAAAAAAATATTTTTTATTATTATTTTATTAATTTTAATTTTTTTTTTTTTTCATTGCAGGTATGTTTCGTTAACCCAAGTTCTGCCTTCTCCCTCTCCTCTACTGTATGTATAAATGATTCAATTACATATACGGGTATATTTCTTAAACTTTAATTTCATCAACATTCTAACAAATGTTGCATATTTTGAAATGTCAAAATATCGTTTTTTTCCTATTCATCTCTGTCTTTGTAAATGCTCTTGCCATGCTGGTGGCATTCAAGCAAAACAATTTTTTGTTTGTTTTGGTTTATAAGGTTGGAAATTGGCCAAGCCAATACTGGTTAAGGTGCTTGATTGCACTGTATACCCTGACTTTGGCACCTTAGATATGACTTATAAATCATAAGATACTTTGTTTTTGTTATTAAATGTGGTTAATGTAGTTTGCCAGTCCAGTTTCATCGAAAATTGTAATCGTTGTTTTGGTTTTAAAGACCAATATAAAATTCTTTTTATAGCTTGCACCATAGTAAGTTGAAAGTACTGACTACATCATTCCGTTTGTAACTTGTCAATATATTTGTCTGAGACCCTACATATCGTCTTCTTCTTATATATAAAAATCAATTTGTGTTAGACTCAAACTGACTGAACCGATCCTTGAAATTTTCACAGATTGTGTAGGTTGGTCTGGAAGGAAACATAGGTCATATCATTTTTTGATATCGGAGGCGGAACTTACCCTCCCCTTCATATACATGGGACTCAAATGAAAGATATTCAGGAGTAGAGCACGAATTTCAAATTAACAATTGGGTCCAAGTAACTGGGGGGCCCCGCCCCATCCCCATCCCTAAAACCCCCTAAAATAAGTTTATTTGACCATCATGACAATTTTCACAGAATGAGTAGGTTGGTCTGGAAGGAAACATAGGCTGTATCATTTTTTGATATCGGAAGGGGGGCGGACCCTCCCCCTTACCCCAAAAGCACGACCCGAAAATAAAAGTGGACCGATCGGGACAATATGAGACTAAAATTAAAGGTATTCAGGAGTATACAACGAATTTCATATTAAAAATTGGGTCCAAGTATCTGGGGGGTCGCCCCAACCCCAAAACACCCTAACATAGGTTTATTGGACGAGCATGACAATATGGAACTTAAATGAAAGGTATTCGGGAGTAAATTATGAATATGGTCAGGAAGAAGGAAGGGGCCTAATAATTTGTTGATATCAGAAGAGGGCGGACCCTCCCCCGTTACCCAAAACACTAACCAAAATCAAAAGTGGACCGATAAGTTCAATATGGATATCAAATGAAAGAAGAAGAGTAGAATAAGAATATGGTATTAAAAATTGGGTCCTAGTACCAGAAAGTCGCCCTAACCCCAAAACTTCGAAAAGCAGACAAATTGAACGTCCATTTGAATATCGAGCTCAAATGAAAGATATAGGTGGCGCTTAACCTCCTTAAAACACCTCAAATAGGTTATTTGTAGTAGAAAAGGAACCCAGTTTTAGGGCCAAGTGTTTTTGGGTAAGTCCCAAAGCACTTATTTCCCGAACATATCAATATGGGGATCAAATGAACGGCTTTTGGGAGTAAAAAACGAATTTGAAACCTTTCCTTAGGGCAAAGTGGCAGAATGCCTGTTTTAGCCCCGAAAGCCCTTCAAACAGTATTTTTTTTTTGTCGTCCAGGGAAATTATGGGCTTAAATGAAAGGAATTTGGGAGTAGAGCATGAATTTGACATCCATATTTGAGTGAAATGTCTGAGTTAGCATTCCACCCCAAAAAAGCACTAACCGTCAAATGGATATATAGACGAATCACGACAATATAGGGATCATATGAAACAGGACTTGTTTTGGTAATATTGGGCTCATAAACAAAATATTTGAGAGTATAGCACGAATCTTATGTTTATTTTAAGGTCCAAGTGTCTGGGTGGCCACTTCACTCCTAAAATACACCCAAAACCGAACATTTTAAACCACTACAATATAGGAGTCCAAAGAAAGGTATAAGGGAGTTGAGCAAAAATTTGTCCATGAACATTTCATTAAAGAACAGGGGCAAACTTCTCACATGTCAATGAATGCTTCATGAATTCAAGTTAATCTCAATGATAAAGGACATCCTTTTTATAGCCTAGTCCAAACGACTTCCCGCAGCGCGACACCTCTATGGGGAGAAGTTTTCACATGACTTTTATGCATGGCAAAGCACCTCACACATGTCGCCACCATTAGAAAACCACCACTCAACATTTTGCAATGTTCTCGGCAGGATTTGAACCCAGACGTTTAGCATTATTGGCGAACTTGCTTACCTCTGCGCTTCATTGACACGAATTCGGGCGGCGCCATTCGGGGCGGAACGTCCCCTTCATAAAACTATACCAAAACAGTATTTATATATCGACCATTGCAATATAAGGCTCATGTAAAAGGTTTAAAAGCGTTATAGAAGGAGCTGCGAAGCGGGCTGTGGCCAGCTAGTTGTATATATATTCCTGAACATCTACATTGTTTCAAGTAGATATCCGTCCATTGGTTGCTCTGTCATTCTGTGGGTCTGTCTGTCATTCTGCCAGTCTATCATTCTGCCCGGCTGACCGCCTGTCCGTGATTTTCTGGCTGTCCTTCTGTCTCTTCGTAATTGATCCTATTACCTTTTAATTGAAACTGCTCCAATCACGGTCAAATTTTCAAAAAAATAAATCATTTAAAAAAATGTTATAGTCAATAAAAAATTTTGAAATTATTGAAAATTTCTATTAATTGTTTAATTGATTCAATTAAAAACTGAATTAAATAATAGAAATAACTTTTAAATTAATTTAACAAACGAAATTATTAAAGTTTTTCAAAAATCAAATTTTAAAGCTAACCATTCAAGGACGCTTATATTTGTTAAAACCTGTTTGTGAAAGAAGAAGGTCATACATCATTAGATTATTTCAGTTAATTTTTCTGACAACATCTTTTCTTCATTGTTCTCCCTTACAAAAACAAAGAAGCAATCTATTTAAAGCCATTTAAATTTTTACTTTAGGCAAAATCTAAATATTGTAGATTAAGTAATTTTCGTATGCCAACTCTCAACACCAAAACAAAAAGGCACAACAAGCTAAAGATGCGTCATTGGCAATGATATATGATGTTTTAAAAAAACAAAAGATAGGCTAGGTATATAAGCGAAAAAAGGAAGACATAAATAACTAGGGTGCCACGCTTGCTTAAAAAGCAGCAAAAAATTTAGCAAGAAATATTCGCAAACATATCAAAATCTAAAGTAAAAGCGAAATGAATTCTTCCCAAAATAGCAAAGCAATCAAAAACCCGTGACAAATTTGGAAATTATGGTTAATTAAGTTTTATTCCTATTATTTTGAGATATTGTTTCGAAGGTGATTGACTGAAGACCTTTCCCATGATTTGGTTTAATTGGATTTTTTTCAAGCAACAAAAAAAAACTTGCCGATGAAAATAATAAGAATATTTCTTTTGTATTTAAAACAGCTTGTCAACAGTTTGCTAAACAAAAGGAAATAATTAACTAATCATAGGGAATTATAGCAAACAAAAGAAAACGAATTAATAATTTAATTTGAAGACATAATAAATTGAAATGTCCGAAACTTTGTGGGAGATCTTTGAGGTATGTCAAGATGAATACGTATAAAATAATTTAATCTTATTGATCTATAGATGGAATTATGCATGGAAATCTTCTAATAACAAGTTATTTAAATGAGGAATTATAGTAATTAGTAATTAAATGAGGAGTAATAGACATGCATATCCTTATAGAGAAAGGCAACAAAAGAATTTTTAATCAATTAGAATTTTAGTATATCTGAGCATGTTGCGGGAAAGCGTAAGATAAATTGGAATAGATATTGATAGCATTGAAAAATATTTAAAATAAAAAAAAAAAATTTTTAAATATAAAATAAATAAGAAATATTAAAAAAAAATTCAAAAAAATTAAATAAATAAAAAAATAAGAAATATTAAAAAAAATTTCAAAAAAAAAATATTAATTGCGCTCTGATGCTACTCAAGAAGTCAAATTGAAAGATCGGTTTACATGGGTGCTATATCAGTTTATTGCCAAATTCAGACCACATTCGACTCATTTGAAGTCATAACAGAAACTCTGGTGCAAATTTTACTCATGGGCTAAAAAAAAACTACTCAAGAAGTCGAAACTAAAGATCTACTTACATGGGTGCTATATCAGTTTATTGACAAATGCAGATCATATTCAACTCATTGGAAGTCATAGCAGGAAAACTGGTGTTCTCATGCTTTTAAATCAAATCGGTCGATTGGGATATACTCATATGAAAGCTATAATAAATTTTGGGCCCACTTCAACCAGGGCTGCGGAATCAGTGAAAACGGATAATATATGCGCTTTCTCGGAGTTTTAGAATTTAAATCGAAAGATAGGGTAATATGTTGGCTATATCAGCGTATAGGCCGATTCTGACTGATTGACCAGAACACCCTATTAAAAATTTCGGCCAGTTCATGCAAAAACTTTCCTCCATTTAGATGCTCATGCTATTTAATCGAATTATGGCTATTTAAAATCCCAACAAATGGAGGGATTGACAATGTCAGATCACTAGAAGAATGTGATCAACATTTCAAGGTATTACAAACGGAATGATGAAGAATGTATATCCCCCAACTTATAGTTGATGAGGCAATAACAGTTTTAAAATTTGCTTGAAATGTATGTGGAAAGAGCGTAAATTACAATGGATTTGCAGTTGAAGATGAAGAATAACACTCTTTGAATATTCTGCAAGTGCTTTTTTGTGCTTAGGCCGTATTGAAAGCACAGCAACGGTCCGGTTTGTCAGTTTGCGCTCTTTTATTTTGATCTTTAAAATCTTTTAATGATTTTTCGAACATCTTCGAGATCGTATTCAATGCTTTCTATTCAAAGAATAGTATAGCAAAAAAAAGAACTTATAAAAGTTGAGCAAGTGTGTGTTATTATTCAAAACACTTTGACTTGTTAGTGGATCGCGATTTATGTTATGCCATGTAACTTCATCAGCACTTTTGTAACTTCATCAGCGCCTAATTAAGAGTAAAAGAGACAAACTATAAGTTGTACACACAGAAAAATAAGTTTCCTTATAACAGAAAATGTTGTTTTATATCAAAAATTTTTTACCATTGGATGTAATGTTTGAACATCTAAACTTTTTGCTGTCTGAAAACTGCAGAAAATGTTTGCTGTTTTGGCAAAATACAACTGCTGTCATATTTTCAGCAGATTTTTTGTTATTACAACAAACTTTTTTACTGTTTTAACTAACAATTTTTTCCCAGTATATATTTCTACAATATGGCTTTGACTTTCCATTAATGCACATTTTTTTGCAAATCAGCCCACGAAATTTCCATTAAGGAACAGTTGGCAAACTTCTCATAATTATTTGCTGTGCGAATCAAGTTTAAGCTTATAGATAAGGGATCTCCTGATTATAGACGAGTCCGAACAGGGCGACACCTCATTGGGGAGAAAGACTCGCAATCATCAGCTTAAATAGAAAAGAATCTCTTGGAGTTATTCAGTGCCAAAACAGGACAAGGAAACAACCTTTCCTGTTACAAAAACTAGTTAATATTCCGCTACGGAAGATTTTATGAAGCATTGCGTAAATGTTACATAAGACTAAATGTTGATAACTGCAACGTGCCTATTTATGTTAAATGAAATAAATTTGCCCTTTAGCTTCAAATTCGCAAGCCGACATTGAAAAAAGACATTTGAATCGACACCATTACCCAATGAGAGAATATCGGAACTCCGATGGAAAGATCGGGTGAATAAGACAAATGTAGAAAAATCGCGCAAGAGCAATTGACTTGGAGAAATCTCCCTCGTTCGGCTCTGGAATCGTATACTGTCTTTGGCCACTTCAGTTAGTAAGTAAATCCAGACAACTAAAACGGAGGATTGGTTTATATAGGAGCCAATTTCAAATGAAGATTGATATTATGATATACTCCTTGGAGACCACCGTAGCGCAGATGTAAGCATATCTGCAGAGGTTAGCATATGAAGCTGCGGCCAGGATTTGGGACCAGGCTTGCCTATGACACATAAAAAATTTTCAGCGTTGGTTATCTAATGCTGGTGACATTTATGAAGAACTATGCCATGTTAAATCTATGCCCTAAAAAGCTGTCACACTGCGGCACGCCATTGGGTTTCAGCTATAAAAAGAGGATCCTTATCATTAAGCCTAAACTTGAATCTGACAGCACTCATTGATATGTGAGAGGTTTGTCCCTGTTACTTTATGGTATGTTCATGGGCAAAACTAGCATATTCCTTTTGCATTCTCCAACATCCTGCAATTGCAATGTGCTACAATTTTTGAGAAAATAATTTTACTCGTTCAAAATTTAGCAAGATTTCAACAATCAGATGGACAATGCAATATCAACTTTAAAATACCTGGTGATCAAGTTCTTACATATATACCTGATAGGGCTTAATACCAAGTTTTGGAGGTCTTAAAAACAGATTTTCTTCAAATTATTTCCCTAACTTTTAAAAATATCACCCAATACTTAAGAAATCTGGAATATTGACAACTTATGTTAAACTTTTCTGAGGTCAAACCATTAGATTTGGCATTAAGAATATTTCCCTAACTTTTAAAAATATTTCACCATACTTTGAAAATCCTTTACATGGTTAACTTATATAAAACTCCTTTCATTATTTCTTAAAATTGCATATTCCCTTAAAACTTCAACACACTTTCGTCGCCATTTCATCGACTGTTTCTTAAAACAAAAGACTATACTAATAATTTGTCACGTATCTTAAAGAGCCACTAAATAAATGATGAACCCTTGTTCAGAAAATCTGGAGAGAGAATTAACTCCAAGACAAACCTATTGACCTATTTCAAGTTATTAATTGTATTAAGACCATATGAAATAGGTTTAATGAAGCAGCTACTTTACAGCTGAGTATCGCACAATCATTACAGTCTAATACCATAGGCGAAACAACATGCATCACAATGCAGTACTATGGCCTAGGCGAAAATGCTATAGAAAGCATTGCATAGACCTAAAGAATATGCTGTGCAAAGGAAACCCCTTTGCATGAAAATGGTCTCCATTACATACTTTCCAATGCTGTTGCTTGGATAACAACCATCTATAATGATGACTTAGCAAAAGCCTACAAATGCTTATGACCTGGCAGACAATTCAATCCGTCCTAGTGATTTCAATTGAGTGGGTAAAATTATTACTTGTTCTGGGGTTAATGTAGAATATCCATAGAAAATTAATGAATTGCTTTGAACTGGGTACAAATGGAAAACCATGCATTCATAAAATGGCCTCGTGACGAATGCTAAGAATATGGAGCAGGCATTCAATTGGAAAAAGATTTTCCCCACAGAGTGTAATGATAAAACTTACATTACAAATAACTGACTGACTGACATCAATAGTAGAAAAATTATTCTTTTGTTCTTTTGCTATTGGTGCTGTTAAAAGCATTAGAGAATGAAATTATGTTATCATTATCTATGGATCACCCCAAATACAAAGTGTTATTATTGTATACCATTCAACTCCATGGAGAACTTTAACCATATATAGCATACGAGTGAGTGTGAGTAGACTAGATTCTGCCTCTATGAATGTAGACTAATTGTTTGAACACAATTTTGAAGCCTTAGCAAAATAAGGTCAATAATAACTAGACAACAACCTAATGGCTTAGAAAATATGTAAAGCATTTAAACAAAAACATTGAGATTAACATATAATTTATAGAAATATTTAAGCATTTTGTGTAATAACGTACATTGAATGAAGCCCATACTGAGGTGGAGATAGAGAGAGTGAGAAAAAAAAAATAAAATGATAAAATATCACCTCTTAAAATTTCAATAATTCAGTAGTATGACGGAATCTTAGTTAAGTGAATAATGAAGTATATAAAATTCACCCAACAGCAAATTTTTGAAGAGAAACAAGTAAAAAGGCGTTAAATTCGGCTGGGCCGAATTTTGGATACCCACCAACTCTGGTATATATATAAACCACCTTTCGTCAAAATCCGGTGAAATATGCATACCTTAAGCCCCATAGCAGCTATATCGAAATATGTTCCGATTTGGACCAAATACTAATAAATACAAGTCATTGCCCAAATGAGAATAACAAATTGTTTATCTTTTTAGTAGCTATATCTAAAAATAAACCGATCTGAACCATATACGACGCGGCTGTCAAAAAGCATTACATAAGCCATTGTGTCAAATTTCAGAGAAATCGGATTATAAATGCGCCTTTTATAGGGCTAAGACTTTAAATCGAGATATTGGTCTATATGGCAGCTATATCCAAATCTGGACCGATTTGTGCAAAGTTTAAAAAAAATGTCGAAGAGCCTAGCACAACTTATTGTCTCAAATTTCGGCGAAATCGGACCTTAAATCGAGAGATCGGTGTATATGGCAGCTATATCCAAATCTGGACCGATCTGAACCAAATTGAAGAAGAATGTCGAAGGGCCTAACACAACTCACTGTCCTAAATTTCGGCGACATCGGACAATATGGGCCCAAAACCCTAAATCGAGAGATCGGTCTATATGGCAGCTATATTCAAATCTGGGCCGATCTGGGCCAAATTGAAGAAGAATGTCGAAGGGCCTACCACAACCCACCGTTCCAAATGTTGGTAAAATCGGACAATAAATGCGCCTTTTATGGGTCCAAAACCTTAAATCGAGAGATCGGTCTATAGGGCAGCTATATTCAAATCTAGACCGATCTGGGCCAAATTGAAGAAGGATGTCGAAGGGCCTAACACAACCCACCGTTCCAAATGTTGGCAAAATCGGACAATAAATGCGCCTTTTATGGGTCAAAAAACCTTAAATCGAGAGATCGGTCTATATGGCAGCTATATCCAAATGTGGACCAATCTGAGCCAAATTGAAGAAAGATGTCAAAGGGCCTGACACTGTCCCAAATTTCAGCGAAATCGGATAATAAATGTGGCTTTTATGGGCCTAAGACCCTAAATCGGCGGATCGGTCTATATGGGGGATATATGAAGTTAAGTCCAATATAACCCATCTTCAAACTTAACCTGCTTAAGCACAAAAAAAGAATCTGTGCAAAGTTTCAGCTCAATATCTCTATTTTTAAAGATTGTAGCGTGATTTCAACAGACTGACGGACGGACATGGCTAGATCGTCTGAGATTTTTACGCTGATCAAGAATATATATACTTTATAGGGTCGGAAATGGATATTTCGATGCATTGAAAACGGAATGACAAAATGAATATACCCCCATCCTTCAGTGGTGGGTATAAAGAATTGTAAACTTCTGCAGGATGGAGCCATTTCAGAACTTATCAAAAGTTTAGAAAAGAAAACTCAACAAATATCAAGGATTTAAATGTTCTTTGATTGATATTACCTAAAGCCTCGCTTTTATATCTTGCTCATGCCTCTTCCTTTGTTACTTCCATGAAAATTGTAGAAAACGCATAAATAAGCAACATGCTACTCTACAAGAAAATTGAACAAATGTACAACACGAGGCCCACATCAATTTATAAAAACTTCATTATTTCATTTTGGTCATAGTTTGGTAATAGTTTTTACTACAGCTTTAATTAAAAAATTTAACTATAAACTTTATGGTCATATCTCGTGTTAGCAATTTTTTAATTTCTAAAATTTTGATTTGCATTGGGACATAAACCAAATTAATTCGTTTCTCGAATTTTTAATACTCAACTAAATATCAAAACTTGTCCTTGGGGTTTTAGAATTTTAGCTCCCTCCCTGAAATGCACTTTGAAAACTGGTTGTAATGGTCTGTGTCAACGAGATACCTTGAAAGCTAACCGTGGCAGCTCTTCTGTCACCTTCTGCCATTAACTTGGGCTGTCATTAGCGCTTTCCCGGTGTCGTGTGGCATTTTTGCCCTTTGAAACGAACATGTATGTATATGTAAATGTTACACATTGACATATGAAATGACTTGCAATGACTAACCCACTTGCATGACATAGTTTATTATAAAATAAAACTTCTATTATGATGACATTATGTCATGCAGCTCTGAACATGACAAGGGTCTTGGTCACTTATCTCTTCGCTTGGTCGTATGTAATGATAATAGTTGTCATGGTTATTTTTGACCTCTTTTAGGGATAGTATATTTAATGAACGGAAGTAAGTTACTCGTTGACACTCCACACTTAAATAATGTTTAGACCTCAGATGACAGATGTCACTTCTTAGGCCGTTTAAGGCTAATTTCTAAAATCTAGATTAATAACCATCATTACATGCTGTTTTTTATTTTGGTAATTCTTTCTCTTATCGTTTTTTGAGAAATGTTCTTCTCTACTTTCCTTACCACCTCTGTAGTAACTTTCTTCATTGAATTTATGATTGCGTGTTGACTTCTAGTTAGGAGGCTAAATCTACTATCTTCAAATTTTGTTTTGAGGCTTTAATGATGTGGTGGCTGATGGCGATTAATTCCCATAAAAATCACGTAAGTGTAACACTGTGATGCAATGTCGATTCCTGACTGCTAAGTCTACGCGGATTATGTAAAACTGTATTGTAAAGCCGGTTGCTTGGCTGCACATGTGTGGGTTAGTGGCGCCTGTTTTGAAAAAAAAAACTTGTCAACTACACTATAGAACAAATAAAAAAATTGAAAAACCTAAACAACAATTGAACAAGTAAAGAGGCGTTAAGTTCACCTGGGCCGAACCTTGGATAACCACCACCTTGGGTATATATGTGAACCACATTTCGTTATAATCCGGTGAAAAATGCATAATTTATGCAACCCATAGCAGCTATTCGAAATATGGTTCGATTTGGACCAAATTCGGCACGGACATTGGTGGTCTAATAAATACAAGTCACTGTTCAATTTTGTAGAACAAAATATTGGTCTTTCTGGCAGCTATTACATAATATAGACCTATCTGAACTTCACTGAACGTCACTGGTCAAATTTCAGCAAAATTGGATAATAAATGCGCCTTTTAAAGTTGCAAGACTTTAAATCGAGAGATCGGTCTATATGGCAGATATAAAATGGTATATAAGGGAAAAATGGTACTTATTGAACAAAAAATTACTAAAGTATAACAGTTTAAGTGCATTGTAGTGCAAAAATATTTTCGGATGGTATTTTATTCAACACAATTATAGAAATAAAATATATGATAGGTCTAACGAAGAATTATAACAATTATGACATTATAACAGCTTCAGTGCACTTCGTTATCTTTAAAAAAAATTTTATTCATGGGAAAATATGGTTAAACACAAAAAATGTTCCAGAGTTTAACAGTTTTAGTATAACATTGCAGACAAAGTACATTTTCAGTCAACATTTTAGTCCACAAATTAATGGAAAAATTTGGAATTGGTTTAAAAACAAAATTATGTCATGACAGTATAACAGTTTTAGTGCTTGGCATTATCTGTTATATAAGGAAGTTTTTTGAATTTTGTACGTGATTTACAGTGGGAGTGTGTTGGTGTTGGGCTTATAGAACAAAAAAAAAAAAGAGTATAACAGTTTTAGTATACCATTGCAGAGAAAATAGAATATCTGACAATAATATAGTCTACAAATTAATGGCAAAATATGGAGTTGGTTTAACAAAAAAATTATGTCATGGCAGTATAACAGATTCAGTACTCGGCATTATCTGTTAAACAAGGAATTTCTTTGACTTTGGTACGTGATTTATAGTGGGGTATTGTTGGTTTTTGGCTTATTGAACAAAAAATACAAAGAGTATAACAGTTTAAAAATTTCATTGCAGTGCAAATAAGATTTGATCTAATGACATTTCATTCAGCTCATTTATGGAAATAATATGAAAATAAGAATATTTTCATATTGATGGCTGATTTTCATAACAATTATGATAGTATAACAGTTTCAATGCATGGTATTGATTGTACAAATATTATATTCCTTGGAGCTGTAAAGGAAAATATTATATTGGGCAACTTGAACAAAGAAAATTACCAGGAGTTTCTACCAGGTCGGACTCAATATCTAGCAAGGGATATTTTTTATTACAGTTTTAGATTCTGATGTCGATTATGACTTTGAAATACTTTAGATATCAACTTTTTAGATAACGGACTAAATGGAAAGAAATTAATGAAAGAATTTCTTGTTACCTTGTGTTTTGAAACTTGTTCTAAATCCCAAAGTAAGTCAATGTTTACGGTGACCCACAAAACAAACTAAGCCAACGGCCTTCACTGTGTGCAACTATGTGTTGATAACTTTTCCAATAGAATTTTCTAATTTATTGTTATTATATTTTAAAACAAGTGGCAGACATTGAACATGGCATGCAAATAATGCAATCAAACTTTTTTAAAAGCTTAAGCTACTCAAAAATTCTAAGCACGTAACGTCAAAGAAGCAGAAGAAGCCTAATGCATTAGCAAACCAGTTAAGAATTGAAGACTTAGAAGTTAAAAGACAAACATATGGACATATACATGGTCAGTGCTTTGATTTTAACACTTGACAATCTATCTGGCCATAACACACAAATCACTTACTTACATGCCAATAAACCCAGAAGGTTCCATTCAAACATGTTTCAAACAAATATCCATCAACTTTAGTAAGACGTTGAATGAATTCCAAATGTTTAACAGCAAACATTTTTAATGATATGTAGTTGGCTTGTTGAGGTTGTTTTTTGCTCTGTTACCTTCATGTTTTAGACTTAAATTGCATCTGTTTTTAAGTTTTTTTTTTTCGATTAATCAACTTTTTTAAAGTCAAAGCCGTTACTTTGATTTACTTCTTGGCAAACATTACACTACAGTGTTGCTTTAAGCCTTAAGCCAAACACGATCTTTCTTATCATCATAACAATCTAAAGGGGGCTTACAAATCGACAGGAACCAAGAGAAAAATGAAAAAAATATATATCAAAGGAAACACCATTGTGGCCAAAGTTGCAACTTCTAACTGTATGTTTATTTGACTTGCTAATAAGCAACACTTAAGGGCAAAAGTATGGAGCATAGGAGAATTGTTTATAATTTTTAGTTTATACCTTTTTGGTGTTATATATTTAGAATTCATTTTGTAAGAAAATATTTTAGACTATAAATGGTTCTCAATATTAAATGGTAAAACGACTCAGAGAGCAGAGCCAAATTTTTCTTCAGTCTCATATAAAAAGCCATAGGACAGGGTGACAAAACGAAAAAAGGAAATCAAAAATCGACCAGCTGATTACAAGTTGAACATCAGCAGCCTAAAAGCCGATTATCAGCTCACTTCAAACTGAACATCAGCTGACTACAAGGTGAGCATCTACTGACCACCAGCTGACTACAAGCCAATCATCAACTGTCTACAAGCCGATCATCAGCTGTCTACAGGCCGATCATCAGCTGTCTACAAGCCAATTACCAGCTCACTACAAGATGAGCATAAACTGATCATGAGCTGGTGATCATCTGACCTTCAGCCAACCTTTATATAAACGCCAGCTGACCAACAGCTGATTATCATCTGATCACCAACTGACAACCTGCTGATCAACAGCTGAACATAAATTGACCAACATCTGATGATGATCTGACCATTTTCGGGGGATAAAACGAAAAAAGGGAACCAAGAATCCTCCAGCCGACTACAAGCTGATCATCAGCTACCTAGAAGCCGATCTTCAGCTCACTAGAAGCTAAGCATCAGTTGATTACAAGGTGATCATTAACTGACCATCTGCCTCAACTGACCATCAGCTGTTTACAAGCCAATCATCTGCTGCCTAAAACCAATCAGTAGCTCACTACAAGATGAGCATAAACTGATCATCAGCTGATCATTTGCTGACAACCAGCTGGTGATCATCCGACCATCAGCTGATCATAACCCAACCTTTACATAAACAGCAGTTGATTATCATCTGATCAGCAGCTGACAACCTGCTGATCATCAGCTGAACATAAATTGACCAACCTTTACATAAACAGCAGCTGATTATCATCTGATCATCACCAGCTGACAACCTGCTGATCATCAGCTGAACATAAATTGACCATCATCTGAAAATCATCTGGCCATTTTCTTATCATGAGACCATCCAAAAATAGATAAGGCCGTTTTTACTTGTTTATTATTATTTTCAATTCTTTTTCAACCAAATGTTTAGTAGAGGAATTTTATTTTATCTTTACATTCATTAGTTGGCTACTTAAATTAACCATTGTTTGCAAACTTTGTTTCGAGGTAACCAGTCAACTTTAACTAATTGCCACCTTTGATTACAAGCGAAATTTGAAAAATCATAACTCACTTTTCCGCTTTACTACCTAACATCTCTTAAGGCAATGAAAATGCAGCCTCAATCGAGACCATTTAAAATCGCATACACTTTCTTACCACATTAACATGGTTTAAATTCCACATCAAAACAAAACGTAAATCAACATCATCGTGCATTCTATACATCGCTAGACTAGTCTCGCTAATGTGAGATTACATTTTGCCACAGACCCACACGTAAGACGGACTAAAACGATATCGCACATAATCCTGCACCAAAATGCAGTGTTAAAATATGCAACGAATCAAGTGTTAATGTCACGTCTCTGGCGTTGCACACACAACGTAGTTTCTTGCTGCTGAGCTCGAGCTTAAGTTAGTAAACCGATCGCCGTTTTTTTGTTTTTTTGCTATCAAAATTTATTTGTGCCGGCAATCTTAAATTTCTTGCTTAGCCTAGCAGGTATTTAGCATTTTGCCAATTCTACTACTCGTCGATAGAGGATAGAGAGAACACCACACAACAATGTGTGAAGTGGAGTGTGAGTTTGTTTTTTAAAGACTAGAGCGGTATTCAAATTGGTTTCGAGTAGGTTTTGTCTTAAAGTTTTTTCAAGTTTGGGAATATAACCAATTGATTTTCTTAAGGGGTTAGGTAGGAAAAAAGGATATGAATAGATAACATTTTTTTTTATTTTTGACAAAATTTTAAAAAAATTTTCACAAAAATTTCTGCAAATATCAAAATTTGAAAAAAAAATTCTATAGACATACAATTTTGAAAAAAAAAATCTATAGACATACAATTTTGAAAAAAATGTATAGACAAAAGATTTTAACAAAATCCATAAAAATAATATTTCGATGAAAATTAAAAAAAAAATAATTTTTTTAAAAAAACATTTTTGGAATTTTTTATACAATTTTTTTTTGTAAAAGTATTTAATAGATGGTAGTAATACAATACCAACACCACACTATAGTATACTCCCTCCTCATTTAAACATTGAAAATCTCCTTTTTTCAACAACTAAAACCCCACCCTACCCCTTATACTCAATTCCTGTGTCTTGTTTTCACATCCAAATTATTTTAATTAACAGTATTTACCAAATAAGAATATTTTGGTTCCCATTCAGACTTTTTGCCAATGTTTAGCCAATATTGTCAACTTAGCACCTTTTTTTAGCCTACCTCAATGACTCAAATTTAACACCTTAAAGGGGTTACGCTGAGAAACGTTTCTTTTTTCTTAATTTTTTTTTAAGCATAAAACGAAGTTGCAGTTGCTTAGTTCCACAGTCATACCAGGGCAAGGAAATATTGTATTCATTACCTGCAATTATTTCTTTGAGTTTTTTTTATGAAAGAAATTTTATATAATGCATGGCAAATGTATGGTATTTTTTTTTTTCTTCTCAATTTGGATATGACTGCCTGTTGGTGGTTCGCTGGCTGGCTGGCTGGTGGAGTGAAATATTGTTTTCCTCACATGGATCTCGTATTACCATTTCACTTGGTGTGTGGTGTTGGTGGTGTGCATTACATTTTTCCAACGTCATTGCAATGCTGTTTGGATTTTTCTCTCACTTCGTTTTTGTTTATTTTGGTTTTGTTTTTAATGTGCATTATTATGTCACATGGTGACAATACATCCCAAAGAGGAGTTTTATTTTACCATGGCTTTGCATTGCGGTAATTATTGAAGCGCAATATTTAGGTTTCACGGTGCCAATTTTATTAGCTACCTTGCCTTACTTTTCTTTTAAAAGCATGCATTTCCATGAGAAAATGGGAACAATAATCAATTTGATTAGCTGCATTGGTATTAATGAGGTCTGACTTTTTTTAATAAGTAGTTCGAGATTCAGTGAAAGGTGTAAAGTTTCCAATAAAAGGGAAATAAAAGAAAATAAAAGATCTTGGGAACCATGGACAAAAGAATGTCACACTAATGCCATAACATTAGCAGGAAAACAAGAATTAGTGTTAGATACTTCTAGAGAGCAAAACATTAAAAAAAACAAGTAAAAGCGTGTTAAGTTCGGCCGGACCAAATCTTATAAACCCTTCACCATGGATCGGATTTGTCGAATTCTTTCCCGGTATCTCTTTTTAGACAAACAAAAGATAAAAAAATAGAATTGCTATGCTAATTGAATTGAATGTTGGAGACCACAGTAGAAGTCTATGTGTAATATTTCAGCCAAATCGAATAAGAATTGCGCCTTTTAGGAGCTCAAGCAGTAAAATAGGGAGAACGGTTTATTAGGGGAACTGTATCAGGCTATAGACCGATTCAAACCATATTTGACACGTATGGAGGTCATGGAAGAAGCCGTTGTACAAAATTTCAGCCAAATCGGATAATAATAATTACGCCCTCTAGAGGCTCAAGAAGTCAAGATTCGAGATCGGTTTATATGGCAGCTATATCAGGTTATGGAACGATTTGAACCATATTTGGCATTTGGCGCAGTTGTTGGAAGTCATAACAAAACACCTCATGCAAAAATTCCTTCAAATCGTATGAGAATTGCGCCCTCTATTGGCTCAAGATCCAAGATCGGTATATATGGCAGCTATATTATTGAAAGTCATAACAAAAAAAAAAATCATGCAAAATTTAAGCCAATTCGGATAAGAATTGCGCCCTCTAGTGGTCCTAGAAGTCAAGACCCCAGATCGGTTTATAGGACAGCTATATCAGGTTATAAACCGATTTGGCACAGTTGTTGAAAGACATATCAAAACACCTCATGCAAAATTTCAGCCAAATCGGATAAGAATTGCGCCTTCTAGTGGCCCTAGAAGTCAAGATCCAAGATCGGTTTGTATGGCAGCTATGTCTAAATATGGACCGATATGGCCCATTTACAATCCCAACCGACCTACACTAATAAAAAGTATTTGTGCAAAATTTCAAGCGGCTAGCTTTATTCCAATCGACAGACAGACGGCGGACAGACAGACGGACACGGCTAGATCGACCTAAAATGTCATGACGATCAAGAATATATATACTTTATGGCGTCTTAGACGAATATTTCGAGTAGTTAGAAACAGAATGACGAAATTAATTTACCTCCATCCTATGGTGAAGAGTATAACAAGCAACCTTTTAGGCAAAATGTTGCAAAAATTTCTATAGAACAAAAAATTTCGTGGAAAGAAAATTTTGAAAAATTTCTTATACATAAATTTTAAGAAAAATTTCTATGTAACAGGTCAAACGGACGGCATAGTTCACGATGGTGCCTATGAGATAAAGAAACCCAATTATCGAAACAGTGGGGTGACATGTGTCCTGCCTTGTCTGAGGAACTGCCATTTCTTTTCTTCAAGACTCCTTTAACAATCTCTCCTTTGAGGGTTGCATTCGCTCATTCGCTCAATCGGTCATTAAGCTCGACTTGAAAAACAATGAAACAGAAATTGATTCGCATTACCGGCTGTTAAAAAGCCCAGCAGATGAAAAATATGATAGTACACCCTGAGCACGGGGATCTTAGAAAAACAAGTATGAGAAAATTAACTTTTTTTTTGCTTCAATCCAACTTAAATGAGCACGAGAATGCATTTTAGGAGGCGAAGATAGTTTTTAGGAATTGTTTTATTGATGTTGGCTGAATTGCTATATTATGGTCAGTGAATTATTGTTGTTTGCTGAGAAAGGCACTCACGATGACGGTAAACAACAGAGAATGTAGCAGCCACAAAAGTATGAACCTTTTTAAAAAAATTTCTTTAGAAAAGTATTTTTTAAAGAAAGTATTTTTCAAAAAAATAAAATACTGTATTGCAAAAGATTTTGTGAAAATTTTAACTTTTTAGTGATTTTTCGAACATCTTCCAGTTTGAGATCATATTCAATGCTTTCTATTCAAAGAATAGCATAGCAAAGAACTTATAAAAGTTGAGCAAGTGTGTGTTATTATTCAAAACACTTTGACTGGTTAGTGGATCGCGATTTCTGTTACGCCATGTAACTTCATCAGCACCTTTGTCAAACTGATTAAGGTACCCAACATACCCAAAGACTATTGATTAAATAATTTTTAATTATATTTTGAAAACAAATTCTCGGTTTTTTTTTTTTGTTAAAAAAATTTTGTCAATTTTCTTGTAAAATTTTTTCGTGTTAAATTAACTCAAATTTATTCTGAGTAAAAATTTTATTTAAATTCTCTTTCTTTTTAAAATTTTGCAAAATTTTCTTTCCATAGAAAATGTCAACATTTTATTAATGTAGAAGTAATGTTTCTATAGAAAAAATAGTTTCCAAAATTATGTTTCTATTGAAAATTGTGTCAAAATGACTTGCTTTAACATCAATTTTTTTATTCGTCTTTCTATAGAAACGCTTTCTCAAGATTTTTTTTATTTTTTTTTTTTTTATTAACCACATTGTTCATGTATTTCTACTACATTAACCATGAACATTCCATTAAGGAACCGGTGATACTTCTCTCATATCAATAAGTGCAGTCCGATTGAAGCTTATGCTCAATGATAAGATACCTCCTTTTTTATGCCGATTCCGAGCGGCTTACCGCTTAGCGACACCACTTGGTAGAGAAGTTTTAACATGGCAGCATAGCTCACAAATCTTGTCAGCATTAGTAAGGGAATAACTTCGGCTTAAAACTGTTCTGATGTTCACGCAGTTCTGATGTTCACGCTGGGATTTGAACCCATGCGTCCGGCGACATAGCCGAACATGCTAACCTCTGCGCCACGATGGCCTCCTTCCCATGTATTTCAGATATAACATTACTGCAGACTTTATATTGTTAAACAATTTTAATAGCCTCAACTATTTGACCATATTTCGTAAATATTGTCTTGTAATTTATAAAATGTGGCACAAATTTATTTTAATGAAGCAGAAAAAATCCCAAATCTATATATTTCACAGTACCCACACATAATCCTCCATATGCATGTCAAGCTTAAATTTATAAAACTCACAAAAAAAATTTTTTGTTAAAAAACTAAGCGAACCGCAACAAAATCACTGCAGGGATTTATGTGGAAATCAAACAATAATACACCAACATTCTATGGCCAAATATCACCATACCAATGGTTTTTAAGACTAAAAAGCCAAGCCTCCAAAAAAAACAAGCAGTCCAAAAGAAATACCAACAACTATCTAAGCAAGCCAAAACTCTGTCTAACAACAATCCATCTGCTAACTTGGTCTTAAACAGTCATGCTTTGGTGTTGGCCATACTTCTCGCATTACAGCTGGCTGTCTGTCTATCTGACTAACTGGCGGCATGCCTACTGAAAGCTGACTTTAGACACTTTATATTTAAAATATATTTTAAACTTAGCTACTGTGACTAATTTTGGTTTTCCTCTTTGTACAGGCTACAAGAGAGATCGGCTGTTTAGATTTTATGACTGAAAATTGCAGCGCCAACCAGAAAAAATGCTTTGCCCTTTAAAATGAAACGTTAGCGATCGACACGTTGTCTAAAAAGTGAAGACAACCAACAAAAAAAAAACAAAATTGTTGCATGAAATCTGGGCAAACGCGAGAAAATCTTGTGATGTTTTACTTTTTGAGATTATATGGTGATGGGATGATGCTATGGTGTGGAAGGAAAACAAGTTTTACCACATGCCAAGCCAAAGGAAAATATCTAATTTTTTCTTCGCATTTTTTTTTTTTAATTTTTTTTGCTCAACAAAACGCTTTAATAAAACTGATGTTAAGTTTGTTGTTAAACGTTACACGCTACGTAAAAGGTGGCAAACGCGAGAGCAAACAGACACGTCAAGCGATGCAAAATCAAAGGAGGAGGATGAAAAAAATAGAAAAACTTTTCTTTTTTAGCAGATTTTCTTGGGAAATAAAAATCAGAGATGTAGCTAGGAGAAAGAGATTATTGAAACTCAATACTGTAATACCTTGATTTATATAAATTTTGATTATAATCGATATAAATCAAAATTCAAATAACTCATTCGTTCAAATACCAATTTGATTAGTTGAGTTTAACGATATGTATGTTTAGGAGGACACCGTAGCGCAGAGGTTAGCATGTCCACCTATGACGTTGAAAGCCTGGATTCCCTGGGAGAGGTACTTTATCATTTGGTATGGCAACTATGTTCAAACTTCACCACAAAAAGGTTTCCACACTGCCAGCTATATCCGAATATGGAGATCGGTCTGTATGGCAGCCACATCCAAATATGGTCCGATCTGGACGATATTCATCAAAAAGGTATATAGGGGTATCAAAGCTCACTGTTTCAAATTTCATCGAAATAGGAAAATGCTCCTTTAGTAGGGCCAATACTCCATATCGGGGGATCGGTCTATATGGCAGCTTTATCCAAATATGTTACGATCTGGACGATATTCAACAAAAATGTGTGGAGGCGTAACAAAACTCACTGTTTCAGTTTTTATCAAAATCGGATGAAAAATTCTCCTTTTGTAGGCGCAATACTTTATATCGGAGGATGGGTCTATATGGCAGTTATATCCAAATATGTTATGATCTGGACGATATTCAACAAAAAGGTGAAGAGGGGTATCAAAACTCACTGCTTCAGATTTCATTAAAATCGGATGAAAAATTCTCCTTTTGTAGGCTCAATACCACCTCGGGCGATCGATCTATATGGCAGTTATATCCAAATATGTTACAATCTGGACGATATTCAACAAAAAGGTGTAGAGGGGTATCAAAACTCACCTTTTAGATTTCATCAAAACCGGATGAAAACTGCTCCTTTTATGGGCTCAAAACTCTATTTCGGGAGATCGAAACTCTATTTCGGGAGATCAAATTTGGTCCGATCTAGACCACATTTCACAGGAATGGGTAAGGGTCTACAAGAACTCACTGTGTCAAATTCCATCGAAATCGGATGAAAAATTACCAATTTATTGCCTAGAGACTTTGAGTCTTTTGAGTTTGAGTTTTATATAACTAAATTCCAATTTAATGAAATCAGAAGATCAGGTTTATATACAAAGAATAGAAATCATCAAAAATTATTTGGAAAATGTTTTTATAACCAAGATATCTGTAAAATTATTAATAGCTGTTGGTTATATATGGGTAAAAACCCGGGTATTTACTCAATTGTACTTTCTTGGATGAACGGCTAACATAAAGACTGGATCCAAATCCCAGCAAAATTCTTAACAAAAAAAGGAGCCTATCGAAATATCTATGCTCTCAACTTTTGTCTACAAAAGGCATGATCTTCAACCTGTTTTCCAGATTCAAGGAAATTCACCTGTTCCTTTGGCTTCAACAAATATTTCATTACTTAAAATGCTTATAACCCCTTCTCTAATGTTTGTTTTCTTTTCTGTTTCTCTTGTAAATTTTAAAAACTATTTTATAACTTAAATTGGTCATAACTCCCCAAATTTTGTCCATGGTTTAAAAACTCATCGCTCTAACAAAAAATATTTAAAAATGTTTAAAAATAAATTAAAATAAATAAAAAACCCTTATACTTGAGCTAAACTTTGTATGCGCCATAATTTCATAGTTTTCGTGGGAAAATTTGTGTTATATTATAAAACCCATTCCAACGAGTAATAAAAGAGTTTTTACATTCTTAGATTAAACGATCATATGGCTCATAGTTTTAAAACGTTTTAACATTCACCATCAAACAATTTCCCGCTTTCTAGGACAAAGTTAATTTCTTGGTTTCCTATGACTTGAGAAAATATAATTTTTATTCTGTAAATCAACTCTTTGTGCTTCCCCTTTCTATAGCTCCACCCTTGACTTTCGATTGTAAGTTTTGATCAAAAAAAAACTTAACCATTTCAAAACAAATAATAACAGTTTACAACGTATATAACCACACACATTTCTTTGTTGTCAAGTGGGAAATTTCTTCCACATTGAAACCATATAATGATGCTGATTTTTTTTACTATTTTTTTTTTCTCAGCTTCACTCTTCTTGTATTAAGTTTAAGCTCCGCTTTACCCACTTCAAGTAATTTACGCATCACAGGTATTTAATATCATTGACTAGCGATGGCCATGGTGACGATGACATGACGAGTGAGTAGACAGACAGCTGAAGAGAAGATTTTCAGCCCCAGCCAACTAGCAAGCTAGCCAGCCAGCCACTCAAGCAGCATCTTAATTGATGAAGACAACAGACAAGCTGTCGTATTCAAGCCACAGTGATGGATTGTGGAATTTGGCTATCTGGTCACTATGCAATCAATTTCAATTGACTTTTAAGACATGTTTAGAGAAAAGCCTAGAGAAAATCAATGCATTACGTTGCAAGGCCTTAAACAGTATTCAACACGAACAGGATTCGTGCATAAACTAAATATAGGTTTTCTTCAAAAAGAATTCATAGCCAATTTGAGTTATTGTTCAACAGAAATTCGAGCTGTCATAATAATAATAAAATATTCGTAATTTTAAACTAATAACTGGTTTTGGAGCTGTCTCCTAAGGTGGCATGTTAAAAATTTACTTGGCTCCACATATAGCTGTTAATTGCCATGGAGCAACTCTTACTACTGCCATTCCATGTGGTGATTTATGCTAATTTGCCATTGTTTTATTGCCTTAGAGACACCTAATAAATGTCAACAATATGTTATAATTGTTTGCCTGCCTAGCTCTCTGTGGCTTTTGACTAACAAACCAAAAAATGTTGTTGTTAATCAATGATTTTTATAAGAGTGGGCTTTTTTCCTGCTAATTGCCAAAGGAGTGCTCTGAAGTGGTTGACCTTATGTAGCATGTCTTGGGACAGATACTATAGGGCATACGATACACCACATTTTGTGATTGGAAAGTGTTAATTACTTTTAACACTATTAAGTTAAATGCTTAACTTTGTATGACTTAAACTATAACAAAAGCCCCCACAAAGTTCTTTTGTAGATACATTTATGATCCTATTTATTCTTAATAGCAGTTTAAATTGATTGTGGTATGATGTATTAATTATAATGGATTTAAGATATGTAAATTATTTAAATAAACGTTTATCGCTTGTGAGAATCAAACGTCATATGTAAGGTGGCCGTTTGAATATTTATCTAGAGTTCCGCAAAGGTAGAGTTTCTGCTTTAATGGCATCAAATATGGTAATTGCAATAGGTGTGTTAAAGAACTTGTGATACGGTGTCACGCATTACTTTCAGGCGGGGCAGAAATTCTCATAAAAAAATGTTGGGCCTTTTTTCCGAAACATGAGCCTTTACAATGTGTATACTCATACATGAAACCCATAAAGAGCGATTTAGGCTTATGTAAAAATTGCAGAATGTGTGCCCAGGAGCGCACGTAACGGTGAGATGCAGAACTAACTAACTAAAGGTTCGCACATCGATATTTCGAGAGTTGTTACCGCCATCTTGGAGGCCACTGTGTCACAGAGGTTAACGTGTCCGCCTATGACGCTAACCGCCTGGGTTCAAAGCCCGGCGTGAACATTAGAAAACATTTTCAGCGGTGGTTATCCCCTTACTAATGCTGGCTACATTTTTGAGATATCCTTTCATGTAGAAACTTCTCTACGCCATTCGAACTCTGCATAAAAAAGGAGACCCCTTACCATTAAGCTTAAATTTTAATCGGAATGCACCACTCATTGATATGAGAGAAGTATCCCAAAACCGACGGACACGTCTAAACAACGTGGAATTTTAAGATTACTACGAATATAAAAGGGTCACACATCGATATTTCAAGAGTAGTATACCACTACCTTGGAGGCCACTGTGGCACAGAGGTTAATGTGTCCGCCTATGACGCCAACCGCCTGGGTTCAAAGCCCGGCGTGAACATTAGAAATTTTCAGCGGTGGTTTTCCCCTTACTAATGCTGGCTACATTGTGAGGTATCCTGCAATGTTGAAACTTCTCTAACAAGTAGCCATGCCGTACGCCGTTCGAACTCTGCATAAAAAAGGAGACCCCTTATCATTGAGCTAAAATTTTAATCAGACTGCACTCATTGTTATGAGAAAAGTATCCCCTGTGTCTTTATGGAATGTTCATGGGAAGTTTAGTTAGTATACCATCATCTTATCCATTGAATTTAAATAATTCCTTAGAACTTGAAATGCTTTTATCTTCTCAAGATCGTCATGTAGTGGATGTTTTTAACCTTAAATGCTTATAACTCCACAATATAGTCGTGCCAAATGGTTAGCTAATGGGGAATGTCACAAAGCAAATGCAAGTATGCGTCAAGTATAACATTTCATAGGGATAGCTAAAAATGTCGATCAGGAACATTATGGTGTCGCTTATCAAAATTTTCGATGTGTCATAGGCGGAATAGTTAGGGCAGTATACCACTATCATTGGGGATTAAAAAAAAGGAGTTATTTTATCTTAATATGCTTAGTACTCCCAAAGACCGTCTCGTCGCCCCAGCATTTACAAAAATTTCTTCAGCCGCCTAACTCGTAGAGAAAATTTGCACATGTGGAAGTCATGAAATATGTCAAAGCTCAAATTAGCCGTAGTTCATAAACCAAGGGGCCTCCTTTTTATAGCCGAGTCAGAACGGTGTGCCGCAGTGCGACACCTCTTTGGAGAGAAGTTTTACTTGACATAGTACCTCACAAATGTTACTAACATTAGGAGGGGAAAACCACCGCTGAAAATTTTTTCTGTTGGTCTCGCCAGGATTCGAACCCAGGTGTTCAGCGTCATAGGCGGACATGCTAACATCTGCGCTACGGTGGCCTACCCCAAAAAAAATTACGAAAAATAATTTCTCGCATATTTTACAAACTTAAGATTTGAAATTCATCAGACAATCATAAGAAATGTCGTGCATGTAATTAATTTACAACATTGGCTTCCGTTGTAGTTACATCCAACACCAAAAAGGCCAACACAATCAAAAAACAATCAGTAAAAAAATATACATGGGGTTTTTTAACATTATTGCTTACCTGGGTTGGGTTTTTTTTCGATTAGATTTGAAGTGTGCACTGGTAATAAAATTTTTGAATAACAGCAGTCAAAATAGCAGCAACCAAGCTAGGAAAAAAAATGAGAAATGATACAAACAATCAAAGTAAAAAAATCACTTTCAATTTCAAAATCATCAGCTTTAGGGTTTACTTACCAATAAATGTATTAGGATGGAACGAAAGAAATGTGTTTAGATAGAAACTGAAAAGACAAATGGAAATTATTATTAGAGCATTAGTTTAAAGAGCTGAATGTAAATTCGACTGTGAACTATACAATAAGGAACAGGAACTAAATGTAGATAATCTTTACAAAATATAACTAATTTGAGATTCAAAGTAGGATATCGTCCAGCTCAAGACATGCCGCAAAGAATAGGATATCAAAAAAGTTCTAAAAGGTAGGCAAATATGTGATGCTGGGGGAGGATTTGACTAGCTACTCGGATCGCGATTTCTGGTCATTAAGTCCGTCATCAACGAGTTTTGTGAAATGGACTAAGGTGCTCTTCAAGTGAGTGCAGTGTAGAGCATACATCTGAGCTCGAAACGCTGTTTGCCTTCTCTAAAGCGTATTAAGAGAAAAATAAGTAAAAATTCCCCGTTTTGACTCAACTAACCCACCAATGTCAATTAATTTTAATACGCAATTGGTTTTTTTATGCTCTCCTTGTGGTTTTTGTTTTTTCTAAATTTTTGAGATGTATTTATTTTTTTTTTTCTTAGTAGCCTCAAATGACAAAACGTTAACATCTCTATGACGTTATAAAAATTTCAATCATTCCACCCTTATACAAAAAGGTCTACCCTTATGTTGCTACTGCTTGTCTTAGGTGTTGTAAGTAGTTTTTGATTGAAGTGTTTTCGCGCATAGGGTTCCTAGATTTCAATGACCATAACAGGCTGAAAACTGTTGTTGTGCAGGTCGTTTAAACATTTTTACTACTTCACAAAAATATGGTAGTGGCACTTGATGATGTTGGTCGTGTCAGTGTTCGGAAATTGATTAATTTTTTCTTACGGTTCGTGAAAACATTTGATTATGTTGTTTCTTGCGGTAATGTTGCGGTGCTGCTGGTGATGATGGCGGTTTTCAAAACAAACCAAGAAAGAAAACAATGAGAGATATGCCACACAAGCATGACTATGGACTACAGGTGATTGCAAAATTCGGGATATTTACACATCTATCTTTGTCAAGATTTTTGCATGCAGTTAATTTGAATTTGATGGTATTTCTGAGATTTACTCTTATGTTTTCAGCTTTTTGTTTGAAGTTTATAGCGTTGCTAGTTTTGAACTTTCGTTTCATTCAATGATTGAGGGAGACCATAAGCAACATTGTTAAGGTACACAAAATGGACACAGAGTGTTGGATTTTACAAAACACGTAGAGACATTATGGTCTAATAAGGCTGATATGGGATAAATTGGTCAAAAAGGAGTTGACATTTCATTAATTAGCAATCATTTTCAATGTCAGGCTTGTAGTTATAAAATTACTTAATTTTTAATAGCCATATTCCTGAGAATACATTTTTTGAAGCATAAACCAGTTATAGATGAAAGGTTAATATATCTGACCTAGGCAGCTCCCATATTTCAATAAAATATATACATGCTCATATACCTAACTTCTTTATGCTAATATTTTCGACTACACTTTTGGTTATGCCTTCAACGGTAACAAATTCAAATAAAAGTGAAGTTGTTTGTGAGACCCCACTGTAGAAGTTCTATCGTAATAGTAAGAAGTTCATTTGGAGTGTTTTAAAACCCTGTCATCAAACTTTCAATTGACAGTTCTTAATCCTAACCAAAAACAGAACTCCAAATTGAACATTTCTTGCTCAGAATTCCTCCAGAAAAATGAATTCCAGGTAACTTTTCGGTAGCCCGCCATCGTTCTCAGATTACATTTGCGGGGGTGGTGGGTTCGATTCCCACCAAAGCCTGGCCTGCCACTACTGTGGTGTAACAATGAGCTAGAATAGTCTAAATGAGTCTATTTAGATAATAGACTCCAACAAACATAATTTTCAGTATGTAGAGCGTACAAAAAACTGGGTGCTGGCCAGGTTAATGTCTATATTCTGTTGTTTTATTATCCGATTTCGCTAAAATTTGGGATAGTGAGTTGTGTTACCAGATTTAGATATAGCTGTCATACAGACCCATCTCTCGATTTAAGGTCTTGGGCCCATAAAAGGCGCATTTATTGTCCATTTTCACAGAAATTTGGTATAGCGAGTTGTGTTAGACTCCTGGACGTCCTTTTCAGTATGCCCCAGATCGGTCCAGGTTTGGATATAGCTGCCATATATACCCATCTCCAGATTCAAGATTTTAGACCCATAAAAAGTGAATTTATTAACCTTTTTTTTTGAAATCCGACACAATGAGTTGCGTTAGACCCCTCGACATTCGTACCGAGTATGCTTAAGATCGGTATATATTATGACATTACTGCCATATATACCCATCTGTCAATTAAAGATCTTGAGCCCATAACAGGCGTATTTATTGTTCGATTTGGGGCAGAGGGTTGTTAGGCTCCTCAACATCCCTGTTCAATTTGGCCCAGATCCGTCTAGATTTGAATATAGCTCCCATATATACCTTATGAACTTATTAATCGATTCTGCTGAAATTAGGCATAATGAGTTGCATTAGGACCCCTGACATTCGTATCGAGTATGGTCAAGATGGGGCTATATTTGGATATAGCCACCATATGTACCGATCTCGCGATTTAAGTTCTTTGACCAATAAAAGCACGTTTATTACTCGATATCGCTGAAATTTGTTAAGCTCCTCGATTTTCGTGTTGTATATGGATAGCTCTCTATTTGAATATAACTGTAATATGCGTATACCATATAACCTTATAAAGTTTATAAGTAGTTCAATATTTCGAACAATAAAGTTGGATTAACCTTAATTCTATGATCGAAAGTAAAAAAGACCAAGACTCGGAAAATTCCTTGTGGAAGTTGATCTATGGTTAATGGTACTTTAAAATAATTTTAGAAGCATTTGTTGTTTTTGTTTGATTTGTTCTTATAGAGTTATAACTAGTAAAACCAACATTTCGAGGTTAAAAAATTGGAATAATGAGGTTGACATATCCCATTCTATGTTGGAAGGTATAAAGAGACCAAGATTCCAGATGTGTGACCATTATTCCATTAAAATTAAGGAACAAGGTATACTTCTCTTATATCAATGATTGCAGTCCGATTTAATTTTAAGGTCAAGGAGTCCAAAAGGCGCGCCGCCAAGCAACACCACTTGGTGGAGAATATTTAACATGACAGGATACCTCATAAATGTAGCCAGCATTAGTAAGGGGATAACCACTGCTGACAATTTTTCGAAAAAATGCTCACGCCGGAGTTTGAAACCAAGCGTTAGGCGTCATAGGCGGACATGCTCACCTCTGCGCCGCGATGGGCTCCAACGTTTAATGTGTGACTTATACTGCAAAATAATCAAATATTTGTATTGCCTTTTTTGATTTGTTTAAAAAAATCAGCTTTCAAAATTTCTTGGGTATATAACATAAAATGCTTACAAATCCTTAGTTTTTTTAAGGGCATCTAATTTCTTAGACTTAGAGAGTATAAGACATTGTGACCTATAGTTAATAAGAAAGATGATTAGTCATGCATTACATATTAGTATTAATCATGATTTTGTAATATTATCCTCAACATTTTTTTAAATAACTACTTTTCTATAAACCAAACCAAAAGTGGCCTGTCTATTTTTTTTTTGTCTCTTTCAATGACGCGTCGTCCAGTCGCCTGTCCAGATATTTTGCAATTATTAGACAGTGGAAAATTGCCAAAGTTTGATTTTATTGTTGCATTTTGGGCTCCTTTTTTCAATAGTTTTTTTTTTGTTATTATTGTATAGTGAAAGTTCCATTTTGCTCACTCAAATACTTCATATCGAAATGAATGTATATGCGCATATCATCATTGTGCATTACCGCCAAAATCCACTATGATGGCGTTGCAATGATGGTGCCGGCATGGATTGTTGCAACATTAACTTCAGATGACCAAATGAATGGAGGTCTGTCTGCCTGCTTGCCCACCAGAGGCTGCCACCATATGTTAGTATGATTTGGGTGATTTTGCAAGCAAAGCATCTGACCACCAAGCATTTATGCATCCATCCGTTAACCACATGCAAGGCCCCATAAGAGTAAGCAGTATTGTTTATTGTGTTAACACTGGACGCATGTTATTTTTATGTTATTGAGATGACAATCAAATGCAGTCATTATACCCGTATTGTACGATTAGTTAACAAATTATTTTGGCAAAATATGATTTTTCACAAAACGTGGAAAAAAACATAATCAAGATGGCAAGCTATGGCAATGGGAAATACCAGATGTTATGACAAAAGAGACGTCACAGAGAAGGACGTACAAAAAGCCATAAATTAAGCATTGTGTTAATTATTATGAAGTCATGTGCCATTGATCAAAGAAAGTTTGCCAAACAAAAGGAAATTTAGTAAAAATCCTTATACCACCTAAAATAAGGCTCTTAATATAATGAGAACCTTGACACTTTTTAATGATATTTTTCCTATTAATATTTTGTTGATATCAATTATGGATAGTTTATTAAACTATTACTCTGAACTATAATTAATGTAACCTTTCTTTTTTTCCCCTTGCAGACTTTGCAGTCGTGTCCCACCATTAGCAGTTGCACCAATGAACCTGATACATTAAGTGCCAACAACGACTCACTACAAACCACCCCGGATAGCACATTGCAAAAACCATCCAGTCTTCAGCAACAGCAAAAGCAGGCTCACAGCAGCCCCCACCATCTACATCCCCACAGTCAGCTGCACAATTCCAACACAAATAGTGCCACCAGCGACACATCATCAACATCCTTTCACCAGCGTTTTGACTTCAGTCAATTAAAAGCCCGTCTACCGGAACTAAATTGTCTGCACAGTCTACAACGCTATTGGCAACATAACGGCGGTGGAGGCGTTGCTGACGCCAACGATCCGGCTTCAGGGGCAAAAGATGAAGGTGGCAACTCCTTTTATGCAAATAATATTTTAGGCTACACTTTTGGTTACACCTTCAGCGGTAAAGATTCCAACAAAAGTGAAGCTGCCCGCGAGACGCCACTGCAAAAGTTCTATCGTCATCAGCAGCAAAAGAAAATGCCAGCCTTCCGTGGTAGACGTGGCTGGTGTGGGTGCTTTCAGGTGAGTTGTAGTTAATCGCTTTTAGGCTGCTATAATAACAAAATTTATGTAAAGTCTTCATTTAATAATAAAGCAATAATTGTAAAACGGCGTTTGCCGGCCCCATTGCATTTCCTCTGTTTAAGCGGAAATGATATGTCTTGAATAAGTAGCAAGAAACATGTTGGTTGTTGGTGGTGTTTGAGGAACACCCACGGGTTTTTCAACTGATTTATTTGAATTTGTAAAAAGATTAATTTTTGATAATGTTTTCAAAGCTATTTAAATACATAAGGGAAGTTCACATTAAGTGGGCTTAAAATAAATTGCAGGCAAATCTTGATATTAGGGAATTAAAAATGCAATGTGAAGTTGAGTTACCAAGTTTTCTTCAGATGACGAATCTACTTCAGATGATGAGTTCTTACGCTTTTATAAGTTCTCATCAGGTAATGGGTTCTCCTCAGTTAATTACCTCTTATCGGAGGTGGAAAATTCAGTACTTTTTTAAACTCAAGGAGTACCGTAGTACTCCCGCGACCAAATTAACTAGCTTTTGTAAGCACGATCTCTACACTAAGTGTCTTGACACATCTGAGCGACTTCGGGGTAAATAAGAGATGCTTTCCTTGCCCTACACCATAGGATTGGGAGAGAATGTGGCTAACATCTTCATTCCATTTGCGACAACTCTAAATACAGGGCCTTTAAGGTATGACATCGTCAAGATATTCTAAGCTAATCTAGCAAAGTCCGCGCGTCGAAAACATGCTTTATTCCGAGAAAAAGATTGCAGCTCCATTGAGCTGCCAATTTGGTTAACTGATCCCTTATACTATGTTCAGACCAAAGCTGTTTTAGGCAATCAACTTGTTTTCCCTTTATAAGGCTCTGAAAACTAGTGGTTTTTCCTTAACAATTAATAAGCAAGAGAAAATCAATCTTAACAATAATTCATCATGAAATTTGTGTTGAAGTGTTGAAAAATAAAATTTAAAACACTTGTCAACTGGTGTGAACGATTGAGATGTTTTCCTAAACAGCATAAGCAAAACGAGTCAGTGAAGACATGAGATTAGAGGGCGTAATTATTATCCAATAAGTTTCGCAGGTAGTATCTTGTTCTAACATTAAAGAATCATGGACATTATGGTCAAAATCGATCTATAACCTGTTAAATGTAATAAATCGTCATCAGGTGATGAATCTCATCAGATGATGAGTTTTCATCCGATGATGAGTTCTCATCAGATGAAGAGTTCTCATCCGATGATGAGTTCTCATCAGATGAAGAGTTCTCATCAGATGATGAGTTCTCATCAGATGATGAGTTGTCATCAGGTGATGAGTTCTCATCACATTATGAGTTATCATCAGATGATGAGTTGTCATCAGATGATGAGTTTTCATCAGATGATGAGTTCTCATCAGATGATGAGTTCTCATCAGATTAAGAGTTCTCATCAGATGATGAGTTCTCATCAGGTGATGAGTTCTCATCAGGTGATGAGTTCTCATCACATTATGAGTTATCATCGGATGATGAGTTGTCATCAGATGATGAGTTCGCATCAGATGATGAGTTCTCATCAGATGATGGGTTCTCATCGGATGATGAGTTCTCATTAGATGATGGGTTCTAAACCGATCTCTCGATTTCACGCCTGGAGCCCCAGCAAGCCGGAATTTTTGGCCGATTTGGCTAAAATTTTGCACGTAGTGTTCTTTTACAACTTTCAACAACCGTGCCAAGTGCTGCCCATTAACCTGATATAACTCCCATATAAACCAATCTCTCTTCCATATAAAGCGATCTCTCGATTATTCTTGTTTGGTTCCCAGAGGCTTTAATTGTGTCTAGTTTGGCAGAAATTTGGTACGTTGAGTAAAATTATGTCCTGCAATAAACTTATTTTGTGTAAATTTTTAGCAGAATCCATGGAATCCAAGATTCGACACCACTAAACTGAACACGTTTTTAGTTGATTTTTTAATTTTTCATACAAAATTTTGCTATCGAATACTGAAACCCAAAACCATTGCGCTAATTTTGTAACAAATCGCTCTTTACTCTCTTTAGCCCATATATGAAATTCCTTTACCCTAAGATTAGGTACCCATTGTGCAGTCATTCCTGTCATTAAAATTTGTTTTGTTTTAAGCAAATGTGCATTTTTGAGTCTTTTTTCAAGTTCTTAAAGTTTTTTACATGCAATTCTCCTTTAATGTTGAAATGCCTGTCGAATACTCGAATCCAATACAGCGCTAGTTTTGTAATCAATCCCCCTAACAAAATAAACTAAAAAGGCGGGCGAACACATATGTATATATGCACATATTTTTCCTTACAAATAAAAATATTACATTTTTGCTTTATTTTATGCGCCACAAGCCAAAATCTTGATAAGCCAAGAAAATGCTAAAAAAATAGGAAAAAAGTTTTTTTTAATATATCCAAAGTTTTGTAGATAAACAGTTGTGAACTTTTTCTTAGCTATTATAAAGGAAGTTGGGGTAGAGGGAACCCCTACCAACAGCTCTGGATTTCATTTCGATACATGTACTTGTTTTGTGGTATATTTTGAAAGCAACTGCCAATAGCCTGTGGTCACTGGTGGTTAGACAAAGGAAAACCATCGAAAAATTGACTTAAAATAAGTTCACCTTAAAACCAGCTCAGTTACAATCACTTTGGTGGGTCTAAGCACCACCACCGCCACCATTGAAAAGCTGGCTTTTTTGTTTTGCAAACTTAAAATTAATTGGTTATGCACTATTAATAAAATCAAATTAATGCAAGTGATAAGACTTGGTTACTACGCCCTGTTGCCTGCCTTTCCACTCCAACAGATATCCATCCTTTGCGGTTACTTATTAACAGTCACAATTTTTTATTTTTTTCTTCTTAACAGGATGACGAACCACCTGAGATTTGTGTGGTGGAGGGGGCTTTCACGCTACAAACCCTGACACCCACACAACCCATGCCCTCAGTGGATGAATTGGATACCAAATTTGCAGAATTAGTGGAAGAACTTGACCTGACAGCCCCCAACAAGGAGGCCATGTTGAGTCTTCCTCCCCAAAAGAAGTGGCAAATTTATTGTTCGCGCAAATCACCCCTAGATACCATCGATGGCCAGCCGGCCAGCAATACTTCGCAACCTCCCACAGCAGAGAACTATGTAGAACGTCTCAAAGACCTAAGTCTGCATATTTCCATCAGTCCAGAAGATTCACCGTGCCATGAATACAATGCTCGCATCGAGAGCCATACACATTTCCTGGATGCTTTGAAGACAGCACTAAGAACATCCACTCATAGTTTTGTGTTGCGCTTTGTGGAATTCGAGGGTCTGCCAGCTTTGCTGAATCTCTTGGAGAAAATGGACATAAGGGTGGCGAATAGCCCCTTGCATACTAGTCTCATAGGCTGCATCAAGGCTTTGATGAATAATTCGGTTAGTAAATTTAAGAAGGTTTAATTATTGAAAAAATCCTAATATTCTCTACCATCTGCTATAGACGGGTCGTGCCCACGTGTTGGCCCATCCCACCTCGATAGACATCATAGCCCGTTCTTTGGCTGCCGATAATATTAAAACCAAAGTTGCTGCCTTGGAGATTTTGGGTGCCGTGTGTCTGGTGCCCGGTGGTCATCGCAAAGTTTTGCAGGCCATGTTAAACTTCCAGGAATTTGCTGCGGAGCGCACACGCTTCCAAAGCATAGTCAATGATTTGGATCGCTCAACGGGTGCCTATAGGGATGATGTTAATCTGAAAACTGCCATCATGTCCTTTATCAATGCGGTTTTAAACTATGGACCTGGTCAGGAAAATCTGGATTTCCGTTTACATTTACGCTATGAGTTCTTAATGTTGGGCATACAACCCATCATCGACAAGCTGCGCAAGCATGAAAATGAAACCTTGGACAGGCATTTGGTATGTATGATTTCCCAAACAAGTAGAAAATAATAAATAGACGACTCTCCTTTTCTTAGGACTTTTTTGAAATGGTTCGTGCCGAAGATGAAAAGGAATTGGCCCGCAAATTCGATCATGAGCATGTGGATACCAAGAGCGCCACCACCATGTTTGACTTCCTCAGACGTAAACTAAGTCATTCGCCAGCCTATCCTCATTTGATTTCCCTGCTGCAGCATATGCTTTTGCTGCCTTGTAAGTATATTTTCCTTAATAAAAGTAAACTGCCTTTCTTTAATTAACTTTTCTTTCCCGACAGATACTGGCCACTGTACCCAGCATTGGCTTATGTTTGATCGAGTGGTCCAGCAAATTGTTTTACAAACTGAGGGACGACCCCGAAGTGACATTGACACCGATGACCCCAACAAAGAAAAAGAGGCGGTCTCCCCTGTCCATGATCCCGATGTGGCTCCTTTGGAAATAAATGTTTCCAAATTAGTTCACCTGTTGGTCAAGGAGGAAGAATTGACACAAGCTCGCAAGCGAGCTGATGAATTAGAGAAGGAGAACTTTGATATACAATCACGTCTAGCCAAAAAGGAACAAGAATTAGATTTGCGCATGCAGGAAAAGGAAGATCTTGAGACCAGTTTAGCACGCATGCGTGAACGTTTGGAGAAAGAATCCTCAAATCATTCTCAGGCTGTGCAAAGAGCACAAACGGCCGAAATGAAATTGGAAGATATGCAACACAAACTGATGACAGAACAACAGGAAAGAGCTCGCCTGGAACGTTTGGTGACCGAAGGTAGTATACCCGATGATCAAAAGGTGGCTGGATTGACGGGTTGTAATGGTCCACCAGAGCCAATGAAGATAGTGCCTCCTCCACCACCGCCTATGCAAATGGCTGCGCCACCACCACCTCCACCATGTCCGGGACCACCGCCACCACCTTGCCCAGGACCACCACCTCCACCAGTAATGACTCCAGCAATGGGTAAGCATTAAAATTGATAACGCACGGTATAGGCAGAAACTAAAAAGGGATAATAGTAGGCCAAAAAAAAAATCACCATGAATTTTTTGTGTATTTGGGTAAGATTAGCGCCCTCCATGGGCTCTCAAAGTAAAACTGGGAGATGCGTTTATGTGGAAGCTCTATCAAATTATGGATAGATTCGGGCGATACATAGCTTTAGGGGGTCATAACAGAGGGCATAGTGCGAAATGGCAAAATTAGATAAAAATTGCTTAGCTGCTGGGGGCCAATGCACAGGTCATCGTGCGAAATCGCCAAATTGGATAAAAATTGCTTTGTATATCTAAATAAGGACTGATTTATCCAAATTAGGGAGCTATATCTAAATAAGGACTAATATAGCCCATATACAATCCTAACCGGCCAACATCAATAAGATGTATTGGTGGAAAATTTGGAGCGGCTAGCTACACATGAGAGAAACTAGATTAAATCAGAGGAGAAGAAAAAATATAAAAATTTATGTAGAGGGAAAACAAAAAAAAACTCTTAGACCACTAGAATATAGTAAAAATGGGAAGGAAAAAGATGGCTTTACTATACCGAGAACGATCAACTCATTTATTAATAGCCTTAAGAGCAAAGCAGTATTGGATGATAAGGTATTCTGCCCCCATGCAGAAGAGGATTAGTCTAAAAATCCTTTGGCTGGCTTTTCTTAGAGACAGGGCTAAATTCCAACCCAATATATATGTGGAACCTTAACAAGCAGAGTTTAAATAAACAACAAGTATAAGCGTGCTAAGTTTAGCCGAGCCGAATCATGTTTACACATTACCATGGCTTCTGCTTAAAAACTACCCTTATTAACATAGTTTGTATTTGAACAATCAAATTGGGTATTTATTGAAGCCCCTATTATCTCAAGAAGTCATATCAGGGTATCGGTTTCAAAGAGGCCTAAATCTCTTTATGAACCTATTGGGGTAGGATTCGTTGTGAGAATCGGAGGACACCAGTGTACTTCACGTACCAAATTTCAGCCCGATCGGGCAAAAACTAAGGCTTCTAAGAGCTCAATAAGTCAAATCCGGAGGTAGGTCTATGTGGTGCCTTTATATATTTACGAAACTATCTGGATGGGACTTGACGTGAGTGTTGAAGAGCATAAATGAAGGACACGTACCAAATTTCCGCCAAATCATATGAATATTGAGGCTTCTAGGGGTTCAAGAAGTCATATAGGGAGATCAGTTTATATGGGGGCCATATGAGTTCATTGACCGATCGGAGGAAAATAAAGGCGTCTAGGGACAGTCAAATCCCAGGATCGGTTTATATGGTAGCTATATCAGGTTATACACCAATTTCAACCATACTTGGCAGAATCGTTGGAACAGGACACTATGTGCACAATTTCATTCAAATCCGAAGGGATATGATCGATTTGCAATCCACACATTCACAAGAAGCTTCTTTGGAAAACTTAAAACGGCTAGCATTACGCGTTCGATCGCTTTCGTGATTTCCAAGGACGGACGGATAGATATGGCTAGATCGACTTAGAATGTCAAGACGATGAAGAATATATATACTTTAAGGGGTCGAAAATCAATATTTAGAGGTTTTACAAACGAAATGACTTGATTAGTATACACCCATCCTATGGTGGTGGGTATGGAAAGGCCTATGAGTCCTTGTAAAAATGTATACACTAAAATCTCAGTTTATAAGAGAATTATTTTGGAAGAAGCAAATCGAAAAATGAATGGCTATGAGAGGATCAAGAAGTCAAAGCAGGAGCATCGGTTTATATGGCGATATATCTACTTTATGGGCGTTTTTATAGGAGTGGGTTATCATAAGTATTCGCCACATTCACAATTTAAACAAAATCAAGCAAAAATTTTGATTTCTGGAGTTTCGAAAAGTTCAATCAGGGAATCGCTTTATATAGAGCTTTATCTATTTATGGACCCATATTAACCATAGTTTGTGTAGGTTTAAAAAACATGTAAAATTGAGGTCCAAATATGAACCGAATTGCCCCATTAATACAAACCAACGATTTATATCGAAAATTTTATGTTTTACCTAGACGGACTGACACATCTAGATCGAACAAGAAAGCCAAGGTGATAAATAAATTATACACTTTGTAGGGTTGAAGATCAATATATTGAAATCTTACAGACAGAATAACCAGATTAGTTTACCCTTTGCCTCTGGAAGTGGACATAAACATTTTTTGAATTTTCTTCTGGCATTAAAGTCGAGCGCACAACAGTCAGTCTACTGTTTAGGGATAGATCGAGGACATGTGACGAATCTGAGTTCAGTAAAATATTTTATGAATCGAAAATTTCGTTATAATTTAAAATACTTGTAAGTCCTTAGATTTGTCTATTGGAAAAAAGATAAATTAATTTAAAAAATCCAAAAAAAAAAAAATTAAGGAAATTTTTTTTAAAAAAATTAGTTAAATAAAATAAATTAAAAAATAATTAATTCAAAATCAAATCAAAATATGCATGCAAACTATTAATTAATTAATTTTAATTTTTCACTCTCCCAAAAGTTTTTATTTAAAAGCCCTTCTATGTCAACAATGCGACTGCATTTGTTTTAAATATTATTTTCTTTTCATTTTCAGCACCTCCTGCACCCAAAGCCGAAGTTCCCAAAAAGAATGTGCCACAACCTGCAAATCCTTTGAAGAGTTTCAACTGGTCAAAATTACCCGATGCCAAAGTTCAAGGTACTGTCTGGAGTGAATTGGATGAATCAAAATGGTACAATAACATTGAGCTTGAATCCATTGATAAACTTTTCTCAGCCTATCAAAAGAATGGGGTATCAGTAAGTCGAATTTAGGTCAAAACTCTTGTAAATATGTTGTAATCATTTGAATTCATTTTAGCAAGTGGCTGATGGCTCCATTGAAGATTTGCGCCTTATGGGCAGTAAACCACGCAATAAGATTTTATCTGTTATAGATGGTCGCAGAGCACAAAATTGTACTATTCTCTTGAGTAAACTCAAGATGACGGATGAAGAAATATCCAAGTGAGTATTACAGGGAAGAGGCAAGAAAAGAAAATAATCGGGAGGGATACAACAAACAATCAAGTTTGAGAAAAACTTTCAGAGATTTGGAAAAACATACAGACAAGTTAAGCGATTCGAATTCTAATACATTGCCAATTTTGTATATCTTTGGGTAATTCTTTGTTTTTGCTTCATTTTTGGAGCATTAACAAAGTATTGGAGGCTACCGTAGCGCAGAGGTTAGCATGTCCGCCTATGAAGCTGAATGCTTGAGTTCGAATCCTGACGAGAACATCAGAAAAATGTTCAGTGGTGGTTATCCCCTCCTAATGCTGGCGATTTTTCTGAGGTACTATGCTATGTACAAACTCTTCCCCAATGAAGTATCACATAAAAAGGAGGCCCCTTATTATTGAGCTTAAACTTGAATCGAACAACACTCATTGATATGTGAAAAGTTTTCCCCTGTTCGTTAATGGAAAGATCATGGGCAAATTTAGCAATTTGCAACCAGGAATTAAACCAACTTTCCATCATATACTTTATTTGATTTTCTTAATTCCTTTTCTTTACAGAGCCATTCTCTCTATGGATTGCAATGAACAATTGGCCTTGGATATGGTAGAACAATTGTTAAAATTCACCCCCTCAGCAGAAGAAAGAGCTTTATTGGATGAACATAGCGAAGATATAGACTCTTTGGCTAGAGCCGATCGTTTCTTATATGAAATTTCAAAGTAAGTACAACAATAATTCTTTTAAAATTTGGAATAATAGGTAAAATTTTTGTTCGTTACAAAAGAATACCTCATTATGAGCAACGTTTGAAGAGTCTACACTACAAGAAACGTTTTATGATTACTGTAAATGATTTAATACCACGCATAACCAGTGTTATGGAAGCCTCTCGTGAAGTGGCACGCTCAAGGCGTTTAAGAAAACTTTTGGAATTGGTTTTGGCCTTAGGTAATTGTCATACTTTCTCATTATTTTGTAAAATCATTCTTTAACTTTTGTATTTCGATTTCTTTTAGGCAATTACATGAATCGTGGCGCCCGAGGCAATGCTTCCGGCTTCCGTTTGGCTTCTCTCAATCGTTTGGCCGACACCAAGTCAAGTGCGGCCAAAGGCACTACATTACTTCATTTCTTGGTGCAGGTTATCGATAAGAAATTCCGCGATCTACTTAAACTGGAAGAAGACATACCTCATGTGCGCGAAGCTTCCAAGGTTTCATTGGGTGAAATGGACAAAGATATACAAATGCTGCGCACCGGTTTGGCAGATGTGGCTCGTGAAATAGAATTCCATCGTTCTTCGGGACCCGCCCAACAGGGCGATCGCTTTTTGCCGGTCATGCGTGAATTCCATGCCCAGGCTTCGGTTCGCTTCGCAGAATTGGAAGATAAATTCCAAGATATGAAGACACGATTTGATAGAGCTGTACGCTTATTTGGTGAAGATGGCTCGGTCTTACAACCCGATGAATTCTTTGGCATTTTCGATGCCTTCCTTACCGCCTTCAATGAGGCCAAACAGGATAATGAGAATTTGCGCAAACGCCAAGAGGAAGAGGAAAAGCGTGCCAAGCAAGATGCTGAGTTGAAAAAGCGCACCATAGAACGTAAAAATAAAGAGGGCCTAATGTCTTCGGTTGCTAGAAATTTGGGTTTGAAATCAGCCAATGGTCCCAGCAGCCCTGCCAAAGGTGATAATAAAGGAGAATTTGATGATTTAATTTCGGCTTTGAGAACGGGAGATGTGTTCGGTGAAGATATGGCCAAATTTAAGAGGTCACGAAAGACTCGCCTAAGCAATGGAAGTACTTCACCACCAAGACATGGAGTACATAGAGAGGAGAGTAGAGAACGTACAGTGAGAAGGCAGTGAATGCCAATTGACTAGTGAATAACTTAAAGTGAACAAACTTTTCTCATTTACTATTGAATGATGGATGATACAGTTTAGGCTAGGGGGAAAATCGAGAGAAAGAGAAAGTTGGTATTGATAAAATAACTTTGAAAGGGAAATCGAAGGACGCACACGTAGTTCAGAAAGTTAAATGAAGGAAATATTAAAGACTCAGAAAAAAATAAAAATGCGAATAACAGGGAAAAAAAGGCAAAAATACTTAAATGATCTGGGAGCATAAGAGTTTCGAAAGCTGAATAGACATTTTCGACCAAATGCCGACGAGATGTTATGGTTAAGGACAATATAAGATTTGAAAGATGCTAAGAACAGATGGAAAAAAGTCAAAAATACTAAGATTGTCTGGGAGAATAGGAGTATCAAAAGCTGAATAGAAATTTCCAACCAAATGCCGATGGGATTTAGGACAAGATAAGATTTGAAAAGAGAACATATCTTGATATTGTTGAATATTTTTACATTTCGATCATTTCAACCACATATTTTTCGTGAGTTTGCTTTATAATGGGAAATTTTGCAGTTTAGAATATACAACAGAGAGCGGTTTATTGGGAAAATGTATATTTAAAGGAGAGGTAACTAATTTTGTAGAGACGTTAATTCAACTTTGCTTAATGAGTTGTCTTTAAGAGATCCTTCATTCATACTTATGCTAAAAAAAGTTTCCTTAAAAAAACTTTAGATAAATATTGGGGCAAACAGAAATAAACATATTTTTGAAAAAGACGGATGGAATTCAGATACGCTAAAAAAAAAACTTTTCTTCAAGAGAGAACTCTTAAACATACTTCACCTATAACCTGCTGAAAGATGTTTTTTTATTCAGCAGCGAAAAAAATGTTTAAATAAGAAGTGTTCAATTCAGCTATGCTTGAATGATGTTTTCTCACAGAAATTCAGCTGAGCTGAATACAGGCTCATATAAAGAAATTCAATTCAGCAAAGCAGGTTAAAATTTTTTTTATAATCAAAACTTCATTTAGTGGTGTTAAAACAATGTTTTAATAATTGGTACCTAATTCAGCTATGTTTCTCTGAGAATATTTATTGAGCTCACTAAACTAAACTTGCTCTACGTTTATGCTCAACTTTTAGAGCATAAACGTCGTTCTATGCTCTAACAACATATGAAATCCTATATTCAGCAGAGCTGAATAAATATTTTGTAAGAAAATATCAGAGGTCTTTCAGTTTTGGCTAACAAGTAGAGCTGGCAAACTATAGATATTCGCAACATTCGACATTTTCGATAGTTTCAATAATAAATATCGATACTATTGTTAATTTCCCGTCACCTTTATTTCAAACGAAAGTGAGAAGTAAAAATCATGAGATCGATTTATATAGAAGCAATATAAATGCACAGACCAAATAGAACCAATGTTAATAAAGTCAATTGGAAGTCACGAGAGAAATCCTTGCACAAAATGTTAGTCTAATCGGATGAAAATTGCGCCATCTATAGGTGCAAGGTATCTTAAAGAATACATTCAGTGTTGCATTGCTTATTTTTTGTTTAGTTTTCCAAAAAATTTAACTTTTGCGATAATATCCATCGGAAAAATATCAATCGATATTTAGTCAAATAATTAAATATCGATAGTGCCATCGATATTTTGCCAGCTCTATGAACAAGCCTTTTCTATGATATCAGACATACGTCACTGTGGCACATAAGTTGTCATGTTTGCCTATGGGAATGAAGGCCTCAGTTTGAGTCCCATTGATCATATCAGAAAATTATTTTAAAGCGTTGGTGATTCTCTGGCCAATTTTTGAGGTCTTCAGCTATTTAAAACTTCTCTGGGACACATAAGTTGACATGTTTGCCTATGGGAATGAAGGCCTCAGCTTCAATCTCGACGATCATATCAGAAAATAATTTTTGAGAGTTGGTGATTCCCCCGCCAATTTTTGTGGTATTCAGTCAGCGACCTACCTTAAGTTCTTCGTTATAAAAAAGTAGGCTCCCTATTATGAAGTTAAGACTTAAATCGCAGATCAATCACTGATAGCGTTGCTAGTATTAAGGATTTATTTTCGAAAATGGCGACTAAATTTTTGACTTGGGGACTTGGAGAAAAAATTGGGGATTTTTTGGGGAGAAATTTTTTGCCTAGTTTTTACCATTACATTTTCTTGGAGCAATTTTTTATAAACATTTAGATAACTTAAATCAGTACAATTTGCACCAAGTTGTAGTTGCTTTGTTATAATTTAAAACTATATAATGCAAACCACGATTAACAGTTTGTTATTATCTGTAATCGCATGATTCGATAACTATCCAGGACAACTTTGCAATGAAATTCTATCCAGAACATATGACTTGCATTTGATAAGATAAAAATAAAACACAACAACTGTGCCAATGAAATATTATATCCCTGTATGTTATACAATACAGTGTTATCGACTGGTATTGCAAGATTACGATTGCAATCTATCCAGTCCAAGTTGACAATGGTTATCTTTTCAGCACACCTGACTTGCATTGAATGTATAATGGCAAAAAAAAACAGACCTTATAACGCTGTCTATTTATTACAACTTCAAAAATTTATATTCGTGCCTTCACGTTACCCAAATCCTTAATCGGTTTGACCTCAGAAAAAAATGTATTTAGTCCAAGAAATGAATACTATTTTTGTTTCATAGAAATCCTTTCCAAATATTTTGGGGATTTTTATTGGGGATATTCACTTGAAATTGGTGATTTTTGAGGACAAAAGATTCTAAAAATTGGGGACAAGGTACGGAAAAATATAGGCAACCCTACTCACGGATGCCAGGGAAGCCTCTATGCAGTTCCTTAACAGAATGTTCTCGGTAAAATTTGGAAGAAAATTGTACCCATCTAAAAGAGTTTCTCTCGCAAATTCATAAGTATTCTTCATAAGTATTTTTCCTCCCATTTTAACCCTTTTGACCATATTTTTTGTGTGTTTGAGCCTTAAAGATTCATTTATTTCTTTAGTGGGTCTTTCCAGAATTTTTTTGTTTCGTTGTTCTTTGAATGTATCCATTTCATAAGGAAGAAAGGGTCGCTTTCTTTATCGCCTCCAAGTTTTTCCAACATTTGACTTTCCCTCTCTCAAAATTTGCCTCCCTAATGGTGTCATCCAAAATAAATAATAATTTTTGTTAATTGATTGTAAAAAGGAAAACTTAAAACCATAAAATCTTAAAATATTTGTAATTATAAAAAAAACACTGAATATTTGTATGCAATTTATCTAGGATATTAATTAGTTTTAAGTAACATTATTGTGAGTATATATTAAAGAAAAATCTTTTTTATTATAAAAAAAAAACAAAACGAAACTGTAATGAAAGCAACAAACCAAAATTATTTAAAAAAAAAAGAGAAAAAACTAATTATTTATCAAGCTCTCCTTACCCTAAACCAACAAAAGCACACTCACACCAACCAGCACACTTTTGTATTAATAACACAAAAAAACTTAGATTAAAAAAAAATGAAAAACAAAAAATAAATTGTTTGTATGTATCTTACTATGTATGTATTTCGTTTGCTGTTCTGTTTTTATATAACAAAGAAAAGAAAACTCTATATTATAATGTTTCTAACTTCTAGCGATAAGCAAGGAGCGCGGCACCAGCATAGCAGCAGCCCCAACTAATACGACAGTAACTTAAAATAATTTGTAAAATGTTAAGTTAAGCATATGAACTATATATATATATATATATATATATTAGAAGACCTTATATAATAATAAAAATAATAAAGAAATTAAAAAAATATATAAAATTCGAGTTTTTTATTTCCTTTACTTAATTTCTTTAATGGCATTTTTCATAATCTTCCACCAAATTGCGATATTGTTTGGCCAGCTTGGAATTTTGTTGGCACAAAACTCCTCCTCCACGCTGCAGCTGATGTTCTTGGCGATTTATATCGCCCACACATAACCAATTGCTGGTGCTGGGTATACGCCAACGCCAAAATTTCAAACCCACACTTTGGGAAACCGCCCATTTAGAGTGATCTTGTGAAGTTTTAAAATCCAAACCCAAATCCTCGGACTTGAGACCTACTACATTGTAGACATTGTCATTGAGCGAGCAGTTTGAAGGTAGATTGCCAGCACCATTACGCCAAGTTTCCACCAAGAGATGGGTATCCAATACAGGGGCCAATAAATCTTCGTAAAGCTCTTGGTTAAATTTACTGGATTTGGCAAACGACTTAAAAGTGTTGCCCTCCAAGGAAACCAAATTTAAGACATTGCTAAAAGGTTTTTGAGAAATCCACTGCTTTCTAATCACCTTTTCCAAGGCAGGGAATTTTCGCTCAAAAATCTCAGGCACTTGATGAAAATAGATGTTGGGCTCATTAAATAACAACTGCTCGCCCACCTTCTCCATTTCGCCGGCAGGAAATGTAACACACAGAAAACTTTGCCCATAATGAGCCCCCGTTTTAGGATATTCATATTTTGGTATGGCTGGAAACTTAGGCACTGAATGTATAAGCCATAAACCCGTCACACCATCACTGGCCAACACTCCTTTGGTATGGCCTCCATCAAAGATTACCGTGCCATTGGGATATTCATCATTATAGGCCATTAATAGCAAATTATCATTGGCAAACAGAGGCTCCAAGGTCAAGGCTGCCATGGAACTAGATTCATTTATCTTTCTACTCGACATATGCCACTGTTCATAAGATTTGCTGCTCATATACAAATAATGTAAACCACTATCATCTAAGGGCTTGGCTGCATCTTTGGCAGCATAATGCATGGGCAATTTGTATAAATAAAACCTAAAATATTGAAGCAGCAGTAGTCAAGGAAATTTCTAAGAAATACTTTAAACATTTCTCTACCCACCAATCCACATTATCGCCTTTTTCATCTTTGCAAGAAACCTTCGAAGGACTTGTTGCTTGCCAGGAGGACTCAGGTAGATTTACAAACAATAGAAACAATAAGCATTGCACAAACAAATCCATTGTTTGTTTGAGGAATGTAAAAAAGCAACACGGAGCACTATCACACTAAAAACGTCTTGCTCTGAACTCTACCAAAACTATACTGAGCAAGCGAAACTCATGTTATTTGGAAGAGGGGATTAAATTCAAACAGAGAGCAGCTAGAATGCTATGTGCAATACCATACAACAACAATGGAAGTATAGAATTACAACATAAAGGGCATTGATATCGTTTCATCAAGACTTAAAAATATAGCAGAGACGTGGTGAAAGGAAGTTTCAAGGGTGAAACAACGAAAAGCGTGCTAAGTTCGGTCGGGCCGAATCTTTTATACCCTCCAGCATGGATCGCATTTGTCAAGTTCTTTAAATGACTTTTTCGAATAGAAAAACACCAGTCATAGAAAAACATCACCTTTAAAATTTCAGGAAAATCAGTAATAATTGCGCCCTCCAGTGGCTTAAAAAGTCAAACTTAGAGATCGGTTTATATGGCAGCTATGTCAGGTTATATACCGAATAGTTGTTGGAAGCAATGCCAAAACGACATATGCAAAATTTCAACCATATTGGATAAGAATTTCCCCCTTTAGTCCAAGAAGTCTAAACAGAAGATCGGTTTGAATGGCGGCTATATCAGAATATAGACTGATTTAGACCATACTTAACACAGTTGTTGGAAGTCGGAGAAATCGGATAAGAACTGCGCCCTCTAGAAGCTCTAGAAGTCAAGACCCAAGGTCGGTTTATATGCCAGCTATATCAAGTTATGAACCAATTTAGACCATACCTGGCACAGTTGTCGGATTTGATACCAAAAACCACGTGCAAAATTTCAGCCAAATCGGATAAGAATTGCGCCCTGTAAAGCTCAAGAAGTCAAAATCCAAGTTCGGTTTATATAGCAGCTATATCAAAACATGGACCGATTTAGCCCATTTACAATCCCAACCGCCTTACAGAAGTATTTGAGCAAAATTTCAAGCGCCTAGCTTTAATCCTTCGAAAGTTAGCATGCTTTCGACAGACGAAAGGACGGACGGACCGAAGGACTGACGGACGTGAGGATGGACGGTTGGAAGGACGGACGGACGGGAGGACATGGCTAGATCGACTTAAAATGTCATGACGATCAAGAATATATATACTTTATGGGATCTCAATATATTGGGTTGCCCAAAAAGTAATTGCGGATTTTTTAAAAGAAAGTAAATGCATTTTTGATAAAACTTAGAATGAACTTTAATCAAATATACTTTTTTTACACTTTTTTTCTAAAGCAAGCTAAAAGTAACAGCTGATAACTGACAGAAGAAAGAATGCAATTACAGAGTCACAAGCTGTGAAAAAATTTGTCTACGCCGACTATATGAAAAATCCGCAATTACTTTTTGGGCAACCCAATATATACTTTATGGGATCTATCGGTCTGTTGGTTGTCCCGGTTTGCGTTTACACCGTGTTTTCAAAAGACTTCTTTGCTGGAGCTTCTTCATCCATTGTGATAACATGACCTAGCCAACGCAGCCGTTGTATTTTGATACGTGTAACTATGCTATCGTCGTCATACAGCTCACACAGCTCATGGTTCATACGACGCCTATATTCTTCATTAACGCAAACTGGTCCATATATTTTTTTTTTTTTGAGGCCACCGTGGTGCAGAGGTTAGCATGTCCACCTATGACGCGAACAACAAAAAATGTTCAATGCTGTCTACATTTGTGAGATATCATGCCATGGTGTCGCTATGCGTCACGCCGTTCATTATTGAGCTTAAACTTTAATCTGACTCATTGATATGAGAGAAGTATCCCCTGTCCCTTAACGGAACTTTCACGGGAAATTTAGTAGTGGTCCATGGAATATTTCTCTCAAACACTCCATGCCTCAGAACCATATAACAAGACGGATAGTATCAGTGTAATCTTCGTCTGTCGAGAGATGGCCTTGTTTGTAAGCTGCTTACTTAATCCAAACTAGCATCTGTTTGCCAGCATTCGTTTCGTTCGTATGGCAAGGCGAGTTTTTGGCGCCTTTAAAACCCCAATGGCCACCCTTTTCCCGCGGCGATAGGTCCTTCGGACCGAAACGAGCTTGCTTACCTACAGGAGCTTGACGAGAATCGCCAACTCCGCATAAAAATGTAGTTAAAACAACAGCATTTATTTCGGTTACGGCGGTCCCGAGGTAGATAAAGTTGCTGACTATCTCACATTGTGGTTCCCAACTTTCTCCATTTTCTTTATCTGGTCGGTTGTTCAAGGCGTTTTAGGTGTTGAAACCATCCATTTTATCTTATCTCCATTTACTGCCAGACTTGAGGTTTTAATCTTTCATGCAGTACGTTCGAGAGTATCCTGTATGTGAAGGGGAAGAGACTTTTTACTCTATAGTACTCACATTCCGTCTTGTCTTCTTTCTTGTGTACGGGACATAGTATGCTGAGGTTCCAATCATCGGGTATGCGTTTTTCTAGCCAGATTGAGCACACAAGCTGATGCATACGCCCAATCAGCGTGTCGCCTCCGGTCTTAAATAGTTCAGCGGATAACCCGTCGGCTCCTGCTGCCTTGTTGTTCTCCAGTCGGGTCCTTATTCAGACTAGGAGTTAAACATACTAGACCGATAACAGGGATTAGTTATGCGGTATCCTCTTCACCGTCTACGTCGGACACTAGCAGTTGGTTAAAATGATCTTTCCATATCCTCAGCATGCTATCTGTTTCAGTTAACAGACTTACTTTTTTGTCTCTGTAGGAGGGTGTGCCTGCACCAAAGCCATCAGTTTGATTTCTTCATCTCAAATGTAAACACAAACCTCCTCGAGGTGTCACTTGGGTAGCTACCTTAAACATCCGTTAAATGTAGTGAGCTAAACAGTGCCACGAGTTCACCTGTTGAACGGTAAAAAGATGGGTTGGGGCGTCGGCTTAGTAGCCCCTGACCAGAAGACTTGAAGAAATCCCCCCTATGTAGACGACCCCCACAAAAATTTTAAGGACCATGATTTGCTTATCAAATTACAACAGTTGCGTTGGCTACGTTATGTTGTCAGAATGGATAAAGAAGCCTCAGAAAAGAAGTCTTTTACGGTGGTACTCGCAAACCAGGCACGACCAAGAGCCAGATGGAAAAATCAAGTGGAGGGAGACATCTCGAAACTCGGCGTCAGAGATTTTGGAAGGAGCACAGAAGATCGAGGCTTATACGAATATGGTGCTCAAATAAAATGCCAAATAAAATGAAGTAGAGTTCGATTCTAAAATTAACATGTCTGGGAACCGCCGCAGACTTAAAAAACCTCACAGACGGACATGTGAGTAGTCGAAAACAAAGTACGACTCCGATAAAAGTATTTGATAGTAGAGCACAAGTTGTATACCCACTATGTTATGCTGTTCACTGAAGCGGCAGCCCTTGCTGATGAACGAATCCATCGGGTCAATCTGGTACGTACAACCAGCAGCCATGGGATTGATACCCACAATCATAGGGTATACTAATCTAGGTATGAATAGGCCATACTATTCTAGTCATTTCATTTCCAACATCTCGAAATATTTATATGCGACCCCAGAAAATATTCCTATTTTTGATCGTTTTGACATACTGAGTCCATCCAGCCATTTCTGTCCGCCGGTCTTTCTGCCTATCTATCGAAATCAAGATAACTATCGAACGATAAGAGATATTCACATGAAATCTTGCACAGAGATTTTCTATTGATTTAGGTCTTTGAAGACATATCGGTTCATATTTGGATATAGCTCGCATATAAAGTTTTCCTTCGATTTGATTTCTGGAGCCCCTAAAAGACTCAATTTTTCTCCGATTTGTCTGAAAACTTGTACGGAGTGTTTTATTATGACTTCCAACATCCGAGGTAAGTATTGTTTTAATTGGTGTATAACCTCACATATCTCCCATATAAACCCATCTCCCGATTTTACTGATTTATTAACCGATTTGCCTAAAATTGTACAATAGTTTTTTATTACGACAACTGTCCCAAGTACGATAAAAATCCGACTATAATATGATATAGCTCCCATAAAAACCGATTTCCCGATTTGAGATCTTTAGCCCCTGAAAGCCTCAATTGTTATTCGATATGGATGAAATTTTCTGTGTAGTCTTCGTCGTCGTATCCACATATCTTTATATAGAGTTGGCGATCCTCGCCAAGCACATATAGATCAGCAAGCTATCAGGGTATTACGGTAAATGAGGCTACCGATGAGCTAGCCAAGCTGAATTAGTGCCAGGTTCGGATTATTAGAAAGGGGGATCGGCACGGGAAACATATCAGACCCACCCAGGTCGAGTTCCTATGCCCCCATATGTGTGGTGTTAATATTCATCAGGAGAAGCTCAGCTAAGATCAACCTGGCGCGTCCAAAGGCTGCGGATAGTGGCATGTTCTATACGGAATTAATGTAACTGTAGTCGTGGATAGCAAGTAGAGAATCTCTGTTAGAGGACGGGCGGCACTGGCTCTATCATAAATACTGAGAGCCTATAATGTTCGATAAATAACCAATGACAAAAAGTTCCCGCGGCGATTAGTCCTTTGGACCGGTACAAGCTTCCTCAATTATTGAGCTGGACGATATTACACGACCTCCACGTATAAATGTGACTACAACAACAACAACCAGTATGGTGTTCATGGGTTGTTTCCCACTAGAAGTTTTGGTTTGTCGTCACAGTGGTATAATAATAGACAAAAATTATTTAACGAGTCTGTTTCAGAATAGACCCCACAACTTCAACTAACATCGCACAGAGCACAGCGAGATGAAATGCATTTAGAGGGGTGTAAGATTATAGAAACTCCCACACTCTTGGACACAGAATTATATGTTAACAACTGATTCTCAATTTGAATGCGCTCAGACAGCTTATCCTCTCGTCATTTTTTAATTTAGGGGCTAAGGTCTTAGCACCACATACAAAACTTTTGTATAAGACTTCCGCTATTCATGTGCTCATGTGCTCAAGAGCATAATTGCCAAAAACACTAACATTTGGTCACTCTACTCGACCGGTTATTCCTCAAAATAAGCTGTTGCTCTCTATAAAATCTGCTGATTTCGATGAGTTCATGAACGAATGAAAAAGTCGCATGTTAGTGATTTCAGTGGTAAATGGGTAAAATGGTTTCTAGGATAGCTTAATCAAGTTGTGAACAGAACGGAACTGGATGTTGCATATCACATCATATAAGAGAATTAAAATAGGAAAACGGGCCCTTTATGATATTATGCACAGACCGAATTATCATGGATGTTAGAAAACAATGCTGACCCATACAGAATAATTTAATGGGAGTTTTGCAGTGATGCAGATAAAACCATATTTTATGTGTCAAACCTTATAGCACCATATCGTAGAAAGCTAACGTTGAAACCAAAATATCGCTGCCCACATGCAAACACACAAACATCTATAGCAACCTCTGTTAAATGAGAAAGAGTTTGGAGTATTCGAGAGGAAACTCCTTAGTAAAATACATAAACCTGTATGCTAAAGTTGAACATTAAAAATGATAAATTTTGTGGGATCGAACTTAAAGTGCTTGTAGGTCCCAACAGTTATATTTCTGAAGAAACCCACCCGGAAAACCTGAGAACAACTCGAATTACCAAGATACCTAGTTCACTAAGGATTAAACCAAGTCCGTTCGATAATAGTCGATATTTGGCTTTGAGAATTAAAATGAATGGGCACATATGTGTCCTGCCTTAATTGGGTGTTCCGAATATAATTTATATGCTGAACTGTTCTACATTTTTCCAAAGAATATTTTTATAAAACACAATTGATTTTCCATCATAGATTAAAAAAATAATTCCCTAAATTTAACTAAATATTTATATACAGTTGGCAGTATTATAACAGTTTCACCTACCTTGTTGTTTCATTTGAATTTTGCGTTTCAAACTCTTGACCAACATAACATTCTCAATATTTTTCTTAGGCTTTTTGGCACTCTCCTCTTCACTTACGCCATCTGCTGACCTATTATTTGCTTCACTTTCGCCATGACGACGTTTTAGTTTTTCTTGTATTAATCGCTCCATACCTTGAGTCTTCTTGAAATGCGGATCGGTGGGATCAATATTAAATTCATGAGATGTGAATACTGCTGTGAAACGGTTATCACTCAAATTTAGTTGAAAGTTGTCTTCTACCGGTTTATTTGATTCCTCTATGGAAGTTTTCGATTTTTTCAGTTGTTTGCGGCGTTTCTTTTTCGATTTTGTATCCTGTTCACTTTTTAAAATCTTTTCCAAACTGAAATGCTGTTTGCTTTGCTCCTCCTGGTTGTCATCCAACAGCAACTCTAACTCCTTGGCCTGCTTTTCTTCTTGCTCATCTTGTTCAGCCTTCAGTTGTTTTTGTTTCTTTTGTTTTTCTTTGCGTTTTGCCTTTGGATCTACGAAATCACCATTGGCAAATTCCTCAGCAAAGTAAGGATCATTCATGTCGACGCCATCGGGTAAAGAATCGAGATCGGATTCAGACTCAACACCTGCTGCTTGCAGTTTCTTCTTCTTGCGTTCCTCCTTACGTTTTTTGTTCTTCTCACTGCGTTTCAGTAAAACTTTTTCAATTGGAGTCAAATCTGCCTTGGGTTTATTCTCCAAATCATCCTCCATGTCTTTTTCATCGTCCTTTTTGGACTCATTAACTTCCCATGTAAATTCCATTGCATATTTCTTTTTCTCCTTTTCTTTTTGTTCCTTTTCATTTATTTCAGCTAACAAGGCCTTGTATTTGTTGATAACCTCTTCCTTCTTTTTGGATTTATTTTTCGATTTTTTATCACCATTTTGTTTGATTATAGAGGATTCTTTCTCTTGCAGGGATTCTTCTTCAGAATCTTTCTCATCATCGTGTTCTTCGACTTCCTCTTCACTGCTATAAGCAACGATTTTTCTCAAATCTTTATCGCTTATACCATCCATTTTACCAGAAGATAATTTATCACCCAACTCCTTTCTATCCACCTCCGTTTCATCCCATGTAAGATCCACTTTGGCCTGCTGCAGAGCTGTTGTGGTAAACTGACGTGGTTGGTAAGTACTGACATCTGGCATTTCTGTGCACACATCTGAAGGCTCGTCATCATCAAATGTGGTATCATCGGGTATATAGCGCAGATCAACTTTTGTAGCTGAACTTTCGTATTCGATACCATCACATTCCCTATAAATCTTATCCGCAGTCTCAATACTGTCCAGTTCCACTACAGCATAGTAATAACGCAGACGATTCAATTGATATTGCCTCAATTTTTCCATATGGTAGTCATCGCCTTCTTCAGCGTCGCTGTCTTGGGCCAATGCCAGTTCATCCTCACTATCTGAGGAGTCTTTCTTTTTCTTGTCCTTCGTTTTATTGTTCTAAAAGATAAATCTATGCTTTAATTTCTTCATATTAATTTAAATATTTTGTAACCTACCTTGATGTTGTTGCTCCGAGAGTCTTTGTCCAAGCCCACCAACTCTGGAGGTCCGTGCATTTCTTCTTCCTTCATGCGTTCTTTGCCAAATTGCGATGGATATATTTTAACACTTAGTATGGTTCCACCTCTTGGTAGAAATGAACTGAATAGTACCATTAAATCAACAGCCCTGATACGATCCCAATCCATATTACACACCGCTAAACGTCTGGTGGATTCATCTGTAGTGTCAGCATCATTGTCCAGTTCTCCCCAGACATGGTCTATATACATTTCGGGATCTTCATCCTCGGAGGACTCATCATCTGAGGAGGAATCTGTTATTAGGCGACCTTCACCTCTGGCATAATCAATATCTGGATCTAAAAGTCTTTCCCGAAGGGTTTTGGGAACTTCTTCGTCGTCACTTGTTAAGGCGTCATTTTCATTCTCAACATCACTTTCACGCAAGATTGCCTTTTCCTCCTTCTCACGTTCGGCTTCTTCATTTTCCGAGGCAGAATTTTGTTCTTCACTAACGACAGTTTTATCGTCCTTTTCGGCATCGACGTCATCATCTTCCTCTTCTTCACTGGAGTTCAATTCGTAATATTTCTTAAGGTCTTCGCTGGTGCTTTTGTTAAGGCGGCGACCATATTTATCCACAGTGTATTTTACTTTGAATTTATCATTGGTAAACATTCCCTCAAAACGTTTATCAATTTTAACTTTCCTCTGCACCTTGGGCAAACTTTTGAAGCGTGGATCGGTGACCAAATGTTGGAAACGTTCATCCTGCCAAATTCCGCTGCCTTTGCCTCCGCCACTCACACCAACATTATTTGTTGATTTTTTATCACCATTTTGCTTAGAATTTCCTACATTCGTTTTCTTTGCTCTAGACTTCATTTTATCTTTGGCCATTTTTATTATTGGCTTCCACAATTCATAAATTTTTCACTTTTTTAAAATTTTTGCGGCGAGAAACACGCACTACTTGAACAAGAAAAACAAACTTAAACTTGCACGTGCAGGGTCACCAATAGCAAACATAAATCCCATAGAAGAATTTAAAAGTAGCCAACGGGAGATGAAATAAAAAAAAATAATAACAATGTCAAGATGATTAACAATTGTTTTATAAATGAGAATGATTTAAATTGCTACCCTAATAAACGATAAAATTAATCAAAAACAAAATTAAACATATGAATATATAATTCTTTTTCTAGTTCCTCGTATAGCTATTTGTTTACTTTATGATGTAATGGCAACCCTGCTTCAACAGATGATAATTTTACTATTAAAGAACCATTAGACCTTAAGAATGGTTGAAGGAATATTGTATCTACCACCTGCCAGGATTCACTGAATTTAGTTTAGGATATGTCAACTTATTTGCTTTGGTAAAGATAATTTTGCCAGAGGTGAATACTGCGCTTTATGGATAAATAAAACTATCTTTCCACTTAATGCTTTTAATCCCATGGCAGCCGGTTTTGTACCGGATTGATTGATGAATTCCTTCATCGGCAAAGGCTGCCGCCTCAGTGTAACACACACTGCTACTACAACAACAACAAGAACATCTAAATGCTTTAAGCTGAGTATTCTGTTCAATTTTTGAGCGGACATTGGCGGAACGTTAGCTAAAAATAGGAGGAAAAATAGAACTCTGCTTATAGTGAGGAATGTGGCAAAAAAATTAAAGTGGCAACACTTGAAACCATTGCCGGCATCATTTTTGTATGTTTTATTTATATTTTAGTGGTTCGTTTCTTTATTTATTGCCTAGAAAATAAATTACATAGAGAAAACAACAAGCGCAGATAATAAAACGTGTTTTGGTGCGAAAACAGAAACATTTGATTCCTGTCAAATTCCGCTCGCGGAGCAAATTTCAATTTTAGCGACTATTTCGAAAGTAGAAGAGAGTATCAGCCCTTATACATTAAAGTTGGCAGCACTGACACTACATCTGAAATAATTAAATATCAAAAAAACAAACAAAATAAGTCATTTTTAGTTTAAATAAATGTTTCGCGGAGTTCATATATGTGATTTTTCGTCCATTTCATTTACCAGTCTAGCGGATTCGCAGGCTTTTGGGTAAATAAAACGATGTTTGCGCTAAATGTTTTGTTCTTTAAACGATGGCAGCACTAACACAACTCCAAAATAATGAAATATCAACAAAACAAACAAAAAAAGTAATTTTAATTTGAAATACATTTTTCTCGGAGTGATTTCATTAAAATCCTAAGCAATTTTGCCACTTCAAAACGTTTAATCAGTAAATTAATATGTTGTGTTCTTCCTCTTTTAGCTTTGTCATTCAAATTGAATGATGACATCCACCGTGGATTAATAAAGGTAGTCTAACGCGAACAGTTTAAAACAGCTTGGCAAATTGAAGGCATTAAAGTCTGTCTGACTTCATTCACAGCGAAATGCCTATTAAATTATTGCGAAATTCGAGGGACACTTTTCTTTGTCAGAACACAAATAACAGAGACCCCAGTATTGAAACAGAGCCGATTCGGCCCATTTCGTGAGCATTTAATTACATTTGCAAAAAATTATGCAAAACTTATCCTGATGCCTAGACACGTCGCTACGATTTTGCTCATAAAACTCCGTTTACACTGCTCTTTAAATCCTTTTTAATGGCTCGGTCTCATGCGAACAGCTGAAAACAGCCGGTCAGACTTGATGGTATTAAGATGTCCGATTTTTGTTTACATTCTTTTTGTTTTCATGTTCTTTCTCTCTCTCTCTCTCTGCCTTGTGCAAACTTTTTTTTTTGCAAACGCGAACACACATTTTATTTCCTACAGGGCAATCGACCAGTAGCAAATACTCAGCTGTCAGTTAACAGCTGTTTATCTAACCCCACTTTGTTTTAGTCTCTTTGGTTTTTGTTTTGTCCACAGAAAGTTAATTTTCCTGTAGATTCGGGAAAATTATAAAATTTTCAATAAAATTTGGTGTTAAATTCCTACGAAATTATGTTAAATATAATTAAACGTTGCTATAATCCCAAAATATGTGTAAATACCTCTATGTACGCCAGATATTTCAGCAGCAAGAGTGTGCCCGGCTCCCAAGGTAGGTTTATGTTTTTTGTTCAAAATTTGTTTAAACTAAACTTTTTGGAGCCATTTTTTCCCATATCAGCTGCCATACCATCATTTGAAGATTTTGTGCTGAAACATCAGGAAGAAGCAACACGCAGTGTGGTGGTTCAAGTTAGTTCGGAAAAATCATTCCCAGAGTTATACAACTATTGCCGCGATTTTGGCAATATTGTGGGCGCTTTTCATTATTGTGTGCGTCATGATGATATACAACACTATATACTATTGGAATATGAAAATGCCCAACAAGCCTCGGCAGCCATTGATTCTTCGGCCTATAATGAAGATCTTACTGGAGTGCCAGTAAGATCACCCTTTCTGTGGTTTAGAGCCACAGGCCGTAAAACAGTGCAACGAGACACTGTCTCTGGGACAAAAACAAATTTGTCCATTTTGGATGGCAATCGAATAATGGAGACAGAGACCTTGGATTCGATGTTAAAAGGCGCTGAAAATATAGAGCAACAGATATCTCTTTTGTATGAGAACACAAAATTAAACGACTTGGGCATAAGGCTGCGTTTTCTGGCTGCCTCGCAAGTACAACAGGCTATTTCGGGAATGTTTCCTCTAGCCAAAGCATTACCGTTTGGATCATCGGTGAATGCTTTTGGTAAGATGGGCTGTGATCTAGATTTAATTTTGCGCTTAGACGAGGAATACAAGGGACCTGATGCCAAAAAGCGACCAGAATCACGTTTGGTATTTCACACCAAAGAGAATTTGACAAATGGACGCTCGCAGACACAAAGACAAATGGAAAGTATTGGTGATATGTTGCATTTATTTTTGCCCGGGGTGTGTCACGTAAGGAGGATACTGCAAGCCAGAGTGCCAATCATCAAGTACCACCATGAGCATCTAAATTTGGAAATTGACTTGTCAATGAGTAATCTGTGAGTACAATTTTAAATATTTTTTTGTTTTTGCAAGTGTGTAGCTTAAAAATCTAAGAGTAAAAAATTCAAATCATACATGGCAAACTTAATGAACTGAAGCAGTTTAACTAGAAGAAATAACGGAAACAGGCAAAATCTTTGCCTAAGCCAAGAGTACTTAAAACCCTTACTTCTCCTATGTCGATATTGAATGTTTTGTTAAGATGTTAATGAAAATTTCGTTGACAAATAGAGGGAAACCTGAGTCCTGTGACAAAATTGAATGTTTTGAGGAGTTGTCAACGAAAATCCCGTCGATAAATAGTGGGAAACCTTTAATTTAACTTTATTATAAGGGGATATTTTAAAGGTAGAATATCGTAGTGAGCTTGTTATTGTACTTGTTGTAGCAGTGTATTGTGTTCTATCCTTCGTCTGCATGGCTCTGCTGAATCCAGGAACTCTGCGATTAAGATGGCGTATATCCGTCTGAGTCTGAGTGGAGAAGGTCCGGCTGCACGTTGGCATCATTCCTAGCTCTGTAGAAGTGAAGATGGCTGCATCTGCCGGAACGCGGTTGAGCCAGTGTCCTCTCGACACAGTATCTCTTGAACTGCCACCATGAGAATCACCCGAATTTCCAACTCACTGAGCTAGAATCCTCTCTTAGACATGTCACGAAGAGAATCTGAATGTTTAAATACGCGATCCGACAAAACAATACCTATCCACTCACAACCCCCATATACAGAAGGGGTTCACAGGATATTCATCAGGATAATGTTACCATAGCGACTTAATTGTATCAGCGAAAAATAGTCCGTGTTCGACGATCACCAATAATAGAAATTAATGATAAGGCCTATTTGCAAAATCAACCACAGCTACTTTCAATGTGATTTAGTGTTTCCCAAACTAAGCTAACTTCTCACAATATCAATTGAGTGCTGCCCGATTCAAATTTAAGCTCAATGATAAGGGGCTTCTTTCACTTGATTAAAATCCGGTGTATCAATTTGAACTCAAATCGCTCAAGGTTAGCCCACACCATTCCCAATAGAGATGTGCACTTGAGTTGTCCTGTCACGCTGACACGCGTTAATCATGTGACTCGTGGGTGAGATCTAAATCAAATCACGTGATTATACGTGACCGTTTATCACGTGACTCATGGATGAGATCTAAATCCAATCACGTGATTATGCGTGACCGAGATTTAATTAAAATTATTGGTGCATGAGCGTGAGTGAGTGAAATCCTGTTCACGTCATAAAAAGTTCGTGAGCCAAGGTTGGAAAAGTCAATACTTCAGTACTATTTTAAGTTATTTTTCTACCCGGAAATATCATAGTACCCCCGCGAACGATTTAGTACCTTTCGATGCACTAAGTTTTTTTTCCAGTATTTAGATGTTTTCGAGCTTTTATTTTTTTCCTGTTCGTCGATCAAATTATGTCCGCCCGGCTATTAAATTTGCCGTATGCAGGTCGTTTGGGATTTTAATGGGACAATATCAATGGGACATGTTGAGAGGGGAGGGCCCCTGAAGCTTGACACTTATTTTCCATATGAGAATCGGGTTCTACTTCTTTCATTTTGGTCCCACATTGTACCTATTGGTCTATATGTCGGTTTGCACGGTTTTGGGTTGGGGAGTTCCCCTGAGGTGCTTGACTCAAAATTCGAATATCTTATTTCCGTGTTTTGGGTTATTATCAATCTACAATCAAGAATTTGAACAAATCGGTTCACCCATACTAATTTATACTCGCATATATCGTAAAATATGGGCACCTTTTGACTTCGGGTAGGTTATAAAGGACATAGATACTTAGTAAGTACAGTAATCGGTAAGGCAGCATTTTTCCCGAGAGAATTTTTTGATTTCTGTACTCGAATATTTTTGAAGCAAAACAAAAAAGCACTTTTTCGGTCCAAAAGTACTTTTTACTGCTATTTAAAATTTTTTATTTCCATCCCTGGCGTGAGCGTGAGTGAAAATTCACTCACATGCGCATGTCTTATTCCCAATATCGGTCCTGCATGCAACACCATGACACAAATCACCTATTAAACAGTGCCGGAGATATAACCACACCTTGGGGAACTACCGTAGAGTGATACAGGGAGTTCCTCAAAGCGGGGTGATATCTCCGGCACTGTTTAACCTCTACCTATCCTCCATTCCACCCTCTCCAGATGGCATAGAGATCGTATCATATGCGGACGATTGTACTATCGTGGCAGCAGGCCCCCACCCATTTGTGACACGCAGTGAAATATACAGATCTGTCAGAATGCCGTCCTCCGAACTGCGAACGGTCTGTCTCCTCAGTTCTTATGTGGACCATCTCCATCAAAGAAAGAGCAATTGACCTCCCCCTGCAAACCAGAGTAGTTCTGGCTCAATTACGTTCCGGGAGTTTTATCCGCCTCTACTCCTGCAGAGCAAGGATTGCAGACGAAAGATAGAACACAACAATCTTCTACAACAACAACAAATTACATATTTACATGCCTGGTAATATTGACAGACGTACTCACAGCGAATGTGGCTACAACAAAAACAACAACTTGTACCAGAGAGAATACCTTTTTTTCTTCCAATGAGAGCGGATTGGTCCAAGTTTTTGCTTTTCTTTCCGAGCTTTTATTTATTTTTTTTTATTTATTTTAAAGTAATGTTTATATTTCCTAGGCAACCATATAATTATTCCCTTTTACTTATTTTTTTAATTCTTTTTAAAAAATATTTTTTTCCTTCCAAAATTCCTATTTATCGAAAATGACGTTTGAAACCGATTTTTTTTTATTCTTCTCTTAATAGAGAAGAAATTTTTATTTTTTGGATTTTATATTCAAATATTCAGTTATCAAATATTTGTAAAAAATAAAAAAAACAATTTGAACTTAATAATTAATTAATGCATAAAATTACATGCAGTATTTTGTAAAACCAGTTCGTATGGCATGTGTTGTGTTGTGTGTGAAGAGGAAAAGTAATCGATGGCAACTTTTTTTTAATGTAAAATGAAAGAGAGCTAACTCCCTTCTTCAAGCTTTCGTGGGTTAACGTCTATAGGCTTGCACTTCTTCCTCCTCCTTCTTGACGGCTTGTACCAAAGCCAAACTCATGACGCCACATATAACGTTAAGCATACCCAAGGCCAAGGCAATGGCCACTATCCAAGTGGATTTGCCTTCGAAAAACCAGGTCAGCTCATCCACACAGCCATTAAAGAAACAATTACCACTGACAGCATCACGACAGGAACTGGGCAAGGGTTGGCGCAAATTCAAATAGTCCCAGGGACCACTGGCACCACAGCAACCAATGTTTTCTTGTATCATATTCAATACATATGAGGAATAGGGTGTTTCCGAAGAGCTGACAAAACGGCTTATACTGACTTGCAGCAGAGGTTGTAAGCTGGAATGCATGGTGCTGTATTCCAGCAGTAAAGCCGAACCCGCTATGGTGGCTATAAAACCAAAGATTTGAGTTCCGATAAACACAAATAGAGCCAAAGTGTTTTCCATTAGGGCAGAAAGACAGCCCAAAAAGCTAACAGCCATCATGATGATACTTATGCCAATTAAAATGTAGACACCAATGTAAAATGATTCAGCTTCTAAAATTTTCAACCATTCATTGAAACCAGGCTCAGCTCTTAGCCAGACAGTTAGGGCAAACAACGAGGTGGCTAACATCCAGGCTATGATGTTGAAACAGAATAGGGTATATTTTATGCAACCTATTTGTTTTTCCAAACTATTTTCTGTGGTGGTGGCCATATTGAATTAATCTGAAAGTGGAAATAGGGGATAACGGCAATATTAGTTTCTTTGATTGAGGATTTTTATAATTTATAAACGCATTTAAAAATTTATTTAAATGAAAACAAATTTTTTAATTATTGTGAAGCCTCAACCACATTATTTAACTAATTTTTAAATAAATTTGTTAAAATTTTGAATTTTGTGTGAATTTTCCTATTAAGTTTAGTTTTCTCGTCATTTTATTCATACTTAAATTTACTTTAGTTATTCTTAGTTGCGAGTTAGTTAGAATCGAGCTAGTAACCATGCGAGCTATTTTTTCCCCTTTATTTCATTGTGAATTTTTTCTTGTTTACAAATTGCGCATGGGGGCAAACTTCTACATATCAATGAGTGCTGTCCGATTGATGCTTAAGCGTCTCCTATTTGTAGCCGACAGTGCAACACTACTTGTGGGAAAAATTTTTACATGGCAGGAATATCCATTGTTGAAATTTTTTTCGGATGATATCGCCAGTATTCGAATCCAGACGTTCAGCGTCATAGGCGACATGCTAACCTCTATGTTACGGTGGCCTACGTTTTTATACCCTTCACTATAGGGTGGGGGTGTACTAATTTCGCCATTCTGTTTGTAAATCCTCCAAATACTCGTCTTAGTCCCCATAAAGTGTATATATTCTTGATCGTCATGACATTTTATGTCGATCTAGCCATGTCCGTCCGTCTGTCTGTCGAAAGCACGCCTACTTTCGAAGGAGTAAAGCTAGCCGCCTGAAATTTTACACAAATACTTCTTATTAGTTTAGGTCGGTTGGGATTGTTAATGGGCTATATCGGTCCATGTTTTGATATAGCTGCCATATAAACCGATCTTGGATCTTGACTTCTTGAGCCACTAGGGTGCACAATTTTTATACGATTTGGCCGAAATTTCGCATGAGGTGTTTTATTACGATTTCCAACAAATGTGCTGAGTATGGCTGAAATCGGCCCATAACTTGATATAGCTGTCATATAAACCTATCTGAGGTCTTGACTTCTTGAGCCTCTAGAGGGCGTAATTCCTCTCCGATTTGGCTGACATTTTGCACGACGTGTTAAGTTATGTTTTGCCATATAAACCGATCTTGAATCTTGACATCTAGCCAAATTTCCGATTTGGCTGAAATATCGCATGACGTTTTTTGTTATGACTTCTAAAAACTGTGCTCAGTGTGGTTTAAATCGGTCCATAATCTGATATAGCCGCCATTTAAACAGATCTGGGATCTTGATTTCTTGAGCCTCCAAAGGGGCGTACTTATTATCCGATTAAGAAGACTGAAGGTTGCCCGCAACCACTTTTGCAGAAGCTGTGAGGAAGAAGAAGAGACTATAAAACACCTGTGTGTGTGCGCCGCACTAGCAGTCAGAAGGAGTTTCCCTTTAGGTTCTCATTTCTTTGAGAACCTGCCTGATTTAGCGGATGTGAACATTCGCAAGTTATTGAGCTTTTTAAAACTATCTGAATGGTTCAATGGTAGAAACTAGAAGGCATCTTCCTTCTTCTGTTGCTGTGGTATCTCATTGAACGAAAACGTCTAAGTGAGTCTGATGGCAAACTGTCACTCAACCTAACCTAACAGGCATGAAAATAATTGGAGAACATACAACGTGACAATATAGATAAAGCAGCGCCACGCTACCTATATTTCGACAATCCCATGACAGCCGGTTGTACGTACCGGATTGATCCGATGGAATCTTTCATCGGCAAGGGCTACCGCCTCGGTGTACAACACACTGCTACAACAACAACAACAACCTATATTTTGACGAAGTTCAAGGAAAATAAAAGCGTTGAATACCCTTTTATCCCCAAAACAACACCACTGCGTCCTCCATTTTACATGGTCCAGTAGTTTCAGGGACGATCTTAAAGCCCAATCTCATATTTGTGAGCTATAACGCATCGTTGCCTTATTTATGTCTCGCTCACACTCGCTCACAGCAATTCCTGAATAAGTTTTTCGTTAATAATTCTTTTCTGGTCCTCAATTTCTCCAAGACTCGGGCCGATTAATTACGAAAGACATAGGTTGCGTTCATCTATGAATGAGTAGATCGTATTTAAAGGCGGACTCAAAAGATTTTTGATTACAAGATGGTTTTTTTGCGTTTTTTAAAGACAAAGCAATTTCCCAATATTAAATAGGGTTTCTTTTATATAAAATGTGAGATTTTTATGAATTTTAAATTTCTTTTCCGCATGTTTTGGAATACATTTTTATTTAATTTACAGTTCGCATTTTTGTTCAACTTTTAAAAAATTTTATTTTTTTGTGGGCATTTATATAATTAATTTGAAAGTCGTCTTTTTGTTTTAGTTTGTTTTATAATTTTGTATTATTTTTTTAAATTAAAATTACATTTTTTTATTTATTTTTTATTATGTTTTTAAATATTTTTAATTTTTTTATTTAATTTTAAAAATTTTTTTTCATAAATATTTTTTTACTTTTTAAAATTCTTTTTGTTTTAGTTTGTTTTATAATTTTGTATTATTTTTTTAAATTAAAATTAAATTTTTTTATTTCTTTTTTATTATGTTTTTAAATATTTTTTAATTTTTTTATTTAATTTTAAAAATTTTTTTTCATAAATATTTTTTTAATTTTTAAAATTTTTTGTTTGTGTTTTTTTAATTTTTTATTTATTTTTTTTAATTTTGATTATTTAAAAACTGTTTTATTTGTTTTTTTATTTTTATAAATAAAATAAGCAATTTTATTTTCTTATTTTTTAATTTTTTTAAATTTCTTTTATATACTTTTTCTATATAACATAACCAAACAATTATAAATATATTTTTTATGTTTTGTTTTTAATTTTTTATTGATTTTTTTAATAACATTTTAATTAATTTTGATTATTTAAAAATTGTTTTATTTGTTTTTTTGTATTTTTATTTATTTTTATAAATATTTTTATAAACAAAATATTTAATTTTATGTTTTAATTTTTTTTTATTCATATTTTTTATTTTTAGTTTTAAATTTTATTTGTGTTTTGCTATTTTAAAATTTCTTTTATTTTTAAAATTTTTTTTAGATTTTTATATTCTTCATTTTGAATTTTTTTTTAGTAAGTAATCTTTACTTTTTTACGATTTATCAAGAAATTACGATAATCAAAAAATCTTGAGTGGACAACAGAATTTTCTTGGCGAAAATTTAGTTTATTAATTTTTGGTGCCTTAAAATCATCCATTTACGGCCATGTTCAAAAAACTTAATGAACCCTTAAATCCGATGTATTCGACAGTTCTATAAAGGAAATCTGTCAAATAACCCTATTTCAAGCCCAAATTAAGTTTTGTGAATACCGGTGTTATTTTATTTCATTATGCACATCGTTTCTTTTTTATTGATTTGACTCATATTTGCAGTTTTAATTTTTTTTTGTGTTTGCTTATAAGCATTTGTAACACTTGGTGTGCTGTACTGTCTATAGGTTTAATGGTTTTCTTTGGGGCGTGTTATCGCGATCGTTTAGCAAATAAACCTTATCATCATTGATAGTCAACCTGTTCCGATGATTAATACACGCAATGTTGTCGCTGAATGGTGCAAGAATTTTAATGTTCTCTTTTTGTTGGCTTTTTGGGGTAGAGATAAAGTTTCTGTTTTTTTGAAGTGTTAGAGCAATGTTAATTTCCAAATCATTACATGGCTGTTTTTTAAAAAAAAAATGCTCTCACAAGGCTTATCATCTTTATTTTATAAAAAAACAGTAGAAATTTTCATATTTCATTTTTAATTTTCAGGTTTGTCATTTGAAAAGCGAAGACAATTTTAAAATCATTGTTTTGTTTATGTATAAAATTTAATTGGGATTATAAGGTGTATTTAAGTTTTAATTTCAAGTCATGAGGTCTTTATTTATAGCACAGATTTTCCGAAGATTTCTTTTTTATTTCAAAAATAGGTTTTTACATTTCCGTTCCTTAATTGTTCCAATATGTATTTTCTTTGAACAATCATAACCTTTGTGAAGATTTATCATAACCTCTTTTGTTCTTAACCACTTTTATTCACAATTTTTAGTTTTATTTACTATTTGTTTAATTATTGATTTATTCCTCGCCTTTCTTATTAGTTTTTTTCTGTTCTTGTTTCTTATTCACCTTTAAAATAATTTAATTTTCTTTTAAAACTCCCACCCGCCGCTTGTTTTCTTTTAAAACTTTTTTGTCGTTCGCAATTCGTTAAAAGTAAAATTCGTTTTGAATGTTCATTTACTCATAGCAAAGGTAGGCTAACTGATGATGGCATGGCTGGAATTCTCTAAAGCTTTACGTTTCATGTCGATAAGATAAGGAGCTATGATATGAATGAGTACGTGAAGCCAGCAACCAGCTAAGATAAGATAAAGTTATTGCTAAATTACAAAATTTTGTTATTCTTAACAAATAAATGAGTAAAGTGGTATATAATGGACAATATCGTCGTAGCATTCACTATTCTCTCACCCACGATTCGGAGAAACTTTTCTCTTCCACAACAGCAAAATGTAACAAATCCCCAGCAATATGAATGACCAGTTAGCTGATTCACTTCCGTTGTGTTTGCCATGGCTTTAGTTGTATGTGTGTGTCCGTTCTTGTGTTATCCACCAAAGGCCTTTTTGAAGGTTTCCATTTTTTTTTTTTAATTTTTATCTCTTTCCTATTGGATCTCTCTCATTTCAGTTCTGGTTTCTACATGTCCGAACTTTTGTTTATGTTTGGCGAATTTGATGAACGCGTTAGACCTCTGACATTCTGCATACGACGTTGGGCCCAAACGTGTGGCCTGACTAATCCTTCGCCTGGCCGTTGGATATCCAACTTCTCGCTAACCTGTTTGGTTATATTCTTTTTGCAGCAGGCCAAACAGCCCATATTGCCCGCCATAAATACTCTGATAAGATCGGCCACACCCGATGATATACGTGTCACCGAGGATGGCATTAACTGCACATTTGCTCGCAATTTCCAAGCCATAGGCTTTCGCAGCAACAATTCCTGCAGCATAGGCGAATTGCTATTGCAGTTCTTTGAGTTCTATTCCCAATTCGATTTCCAAAATAAGGCAATTTCTCTAAATGAAGCGCGAGCCCTCTCCAAGCCTGATCATTCTGCCTTGTACATAGTAAATCCCTTGGAACCCTTGCTGAATGTCAGCAAAAATGTAAGCCTAGAAGAGTGTGAGCGTTTGCGCATAGAAGTACGCAATGCCGCTTGGGTCCTCGAATCAGAGGTGGAAAATCAGCATCATGTGGATTTTGATAATAAAGAACAAGAGCCCTGGGGTCTGCTGAACTTGTTTAAGACTCCCGATAAAACCATAATAAGGCCAAATATGTTTTTCAAACCTCGCATCATAGAGGTTAGTGAATTGTTTGATCATAACGAATCCCCAACGCCTTCACCTGCAAAACCACAGACGGCGTCTACAAATACCGTAACTTCAACCGGCCTGGTCTTCAAAAACGCTCAAGTGAAACAAAAAATCGAAAGCATAAAATCCAATGCTAGGCAAGATGTAAAACAAATGCGTTTGAATTCTTCGGCAGGTATACAAACGTCAACAACTTCGAATAAATCACCGTCATCCTCCAAAGGTTCCAAACGCAGTAGATGAGTAACCTAGATTACCTCTCCAACTGCCTAAATCTGTCTGAGTATCTTAGTATTAAGATTTTCTTAAAAATAAATAAAAAATATTTGTTTTTTAGTTTTAAGTTAATTGGCTTTTCCCTTTTCTAACCATAAGACATTTCAAAACCAAGAGACTAGAGATTTTGTTAAGTGATTTTATTTGATATGAAAAAAATAAATATGGAAATTTGACAAATCGTAAATAGGCAGAGCTTTTAAATTAATTTTTTCTTGTACTAGATAAGTCCCTTCCCAAGGGAAAGGGTATTAAACCTACCCCACCCCAAGGGAAGAGTATTAAAACTACCCTTCCCAAAGCGAAAGGGTATTAAAATTCCCTTCCAAGGGGAACGATTTCAAAACTACCCTTCCTCAAGGCAAAAGGTGTCAAAACTAACCTTCCTCAAGGGAAAAGGTGTTAAAACTACCGTTCCCCAAGGGTATTAAAAGAACTACCCTTCACCAAGGGAAAGGGTATTAAAACTACCCTTCACCAAGGGAAAGGGTATTAAAACTACCCTTCCCCAAGGGAAAGGGTATTAAAACTACCCTTCCCCAAGGGAAAGGGTATTAAAACTACCCTTCCCCAAGGGAAAGGGTATTAAAAACACCCTTCCCCAAAGAAAAGGGTATTAAAACTACCATTCCCCAAAGGGAAAGGGTATTAAAACTACCCTTTCCCTAGGGAAAGGGTATTAAAACTACACTTCCCCAAGGGAAAGGGTATTAAAACTACCTTCCCCAAGGGAAAGGGTATTAAAACTACCCTTTCATAAGAGAAAGGGTATTTAAACTACCCTTCCCCAATGGAAAGGTTATTAAGAGTACCCATCACCAGGGAAAAGGGTATTAAAGCTACCCTTCCCCATGAGAAAGGGTATTAAAGCTACCCTTCCCCAAGAGAAAAGGTATTAAAACTACCCTTCCACAAGGGAAAGGTAATTAAAACTACCCTTCCCCAAGGAAAAGGGTATTAAAACTACCTTTCTCCAAGGGAAAGTTAATTCAAACTACACTTTCCCTTGGGAATGGGCATTAAAACTACCCTTCCCTAAGGAATTGGGTATTATAACTACCCTTCTCCATTAGAAAGGGTATTAAATCTACCCTTCCCCAAGGGAAAGGATAATAAAACTATCCATCCCCATGGAAAAGGGTATTATAACTACCCTTTCCCTAGGGAAATAGTATTAAAACTACCATTCCCCTGGGGAAAAGATGTTAAAAGTACCCTTCCACAAGGGAAAGGGTATTAAACTATCCTTCCACAAGCGAAAGGGTATTAAACTACCCTTCCACAAGGGAATGGGTATTAAACTACCCTTCCGCAAGGGAAAGGACATTAAAATTATTAAAACTACCCTTGCCCAAGGGAAAGGGTATTATAACTACCCTTCCCCGAGGGAAAGGTTATTAAAACTACCCTGCTCCTAGGGAGAGGTTATTAAAACTACCCTGCCCCAAGGGAAAGGTTATTAAAACTACCCTGACCCAAGGTTAAGGGTATTAAAACTACCCTTCCAAAAAGGAAAGGGTATTAAAACTACCCTGTCCCAAGGGAAAAGTTATTAAAACTACCCTGCCCCAAGGGAAAGGGTATTAAAACTACCCTTCCAAAAAGGAAAGGGTATTAAAACTACCCTTCCCCAAGGGAAAGGTTATTAAAACTACTCATCCCTAAGGGTATTAAAACTACCCTACCCCAAGGGAAAGGGTATTAAAAATACCCTACCCCAAGGGAAAGGGTATTAAAAATACCCATCCCTAAGGGTATTAAAACTACCCATCCCTAAGGGTATTAAAACTACCCTTCCAAAAAGGAAAGGGTATTAAAACTACCCTTCCCCAAGGGAAAGGTTATTAAAACTACCCATCCCTAAGGGTATTAAAACTACCCTTCCCCAAGGGAAAGGGTATTAAAACTACCCTTCCCTACTCTTCCCTTCCCACGGGAAAGGGTACTTAAACTACCCTTTCCCACGGGAAAGGGTATTAAAACTACCCTTCCCCAAGGAATAGGGTTTTAAAATTACCCTTCCCCAAGTGGAAAGGTTATTAAAACTACCCTGCCCCAAAGGAAAGGGTACTAAAACTACCCTTTCGTTTGGCGAAGGTAAAACTACCTTTCCCCAAGTTAAAGGGTATTAAAACTACCCTTCCCCAAGGAAAAGGGCCTTAAAACAACCCTTCTCCAAGGGAAAGGTTATTAAAACTACCATTCCCTAAGGGAAAGGGTTTTAGTCCTTACGAATTAAGACTAATAATAGCTCGTACCAGAAATAATCGTTAATCTTTTGTAGAAACCTTAAACACCTCCGACCTTGGGTCTTGACTTCTTGAGCCTCTAGGAACCGCAATTATTATCCGATTTGGCTGAAATTTTGCATGAGGTGTTTTGGTATCACTTCCAACAACTGTGCAAAGTATGGTTCAAATCGATTCATAACCTGATATAGCTGCCATATAAACCGGTCTCCCTATTAGACTTCTTGAGCTTTTAGAGGGCGCAATTCTTATCCTATTTTGCTGAACTTTTCCACGTGGGGTTTTGGTATGATTTCCAGCAAATGCACTAATTTGGTTGAAATTTTGCATAGGTCGTTTTGGTATGACTTCCAACAAGTATGGTCTAAATCGGTTGATTACATGATATAGCCTGAATTTGCCTGAAATTTTGGAGGTGGTTGGTTTCTATGACTTCTAACAGTCATCACAAGTGCGGTATATATCGGACAAAAAGTTGATGTTGCTTATATATATTGGGTTGCCCAAAAAGTAATTGCGGATTTTTTAAAAGAAAGTAAATGCATTTTTAATAAAACTTAGAATGACCTTTAATCAAATATACTTTTTCACCTTTTTTCTAAAGCAAGCTTAAAGTAACAGCTGATAACTGACAGAAGAAAGAATGCAATTACAGAGCCACAAGCTGTGAAAAAAATTGTCAACGCCGACTATATGAAAAATCCGCAATTACTTTTTGGGCAACCCATTATATTGAAAAAGTCATTCAATGAACTTGACAAATGCGATCCATGGTGGAAGGTATATAAGATTCGGCACGGCCGAACTAAGCAGGCTTTTACTTTTTTGTTTTTTTTTTGTGTAGTTAAATCTATAATCGACCCATAAGCTTCAATAAAGCCCATTCATTCTGACCATCGAAAAGCGTAGTTTTTAAGATCTGCACATCTGAAAAGCATGGTGGATATGTTGTTTGGTCATCTTCTTTGAATAAAAATCTCTCATCGGCAATAAATTAAAAATGATTTTTTGTTCCGCATCATCAGTGAAGCCACGCTGATTTTTATATATTTTTTTTTCTCTTTTAATAAAAAAACACATTTGATTGCCTTTGAATATATATGGAGTTTTAGCTTGTTTTTTATCTTTATTTACATCATTTTCTTCAAATTATAAATAATTGTTATTTGTAGAATTAAACTGATATTAATTTTAACCTAAAATCGTTTACAAAATGAGCGAACTCTTGAAAAAATTTGCAAGATTCTTAAAAAACAAAAGAATTAAAATCGAAATAGAGAAAGAGCGAACGAATAGATAGAAAAGGAGGAAAGGCTAAGAAGGTAAATGCTTTTTGTAATTTTCTACACTATCTCTAGCGTCTACACTGAGATATGTTAGGCATTTTCGAAACATAATTACATAACATAAGGAGCGCAGGGGCGACAGATTTAAGGAAAAAAAAAAACGAGCAGGTGTTGATGGAGGTGGTGGGGTTATTGCAGTCATCTTTGCTGTTTTATGAATTTATTGGTTTAATGCTTATTAAGTGTTTAAACAAAAAATCAAACTAACGTTCAAAGGTATTTTCGTTAAGATAGATGATATTAGTTATTATCACTAACTAAAAATATAGGGTAAGGTCATGAGATGGAATTTTATTTTTCTTCAAAAATTGGCCTTATTTTTGGTCATACGCTAGAAATTTAGATCAAATTCTTTGAAACAATACTTGGAGCTTAACATGTAGTTTTAAATTATTCTAAAAATTTTTACACTCATCTCATAACCCTTTGAATCAGAACACACCAAGGATTAGAAGTAACCTGTTTTGTATTTTTTTTTTCTAGTTATCATAAGACACTTGGCTTTTTTGAGTTGTTTTAGGTTATACTTATATAGAAAATCTCTAGACAAAGTATAAAATTTGAAAGAGCAAGTGACAATAAAAAAAAACAACTATTTAAAATGTTTTAGTACAAGTGTAGGTTGGCTTAACGTATATAAGCAAACACAATTGTTAATTTTTTTGAAGCCAAGCTATAAAATTGCTTAGCTTTTCAGAAGGTTATAAAACACATAATAATACAAAACAGCAATGATTTTTTTTAATCAAAAATTTGCCACATTATAGAAGCTTTCGAAATAATTTAAATTTTTATAAAATATACTTAAAGAATTTTAGCATAAAGAGTAGTTCAAGGTAGAGAGAGAGAGAGAGAGAGTAAAAGAGAGGTTGCGTGTGTTTTGATTGCAAGCAAAGTAATAAATTTTCTAATAAACTGAATTTTGTGCTACATAATATGTATTGATTTTTTTCTTTATTTCTTTTGTTCCGGTTTGATTTTTGTTTTTCTTTTTGTTTTCATATATTTAACCAAAATAATATCGATAATAACAAAAAAGAAAATATAAAAGCTCACAAATTAAAGTACATTAAAGTAATTTATTATGTATTCGGATTATTTATTGGTGGTGTTGTTTTGCGTTTCTTATGGTTGTTCATTGTTTTTCTTGTGTTTGCCTTTGTATGGGCAAAGTTTTTATTTCCATAATTTTAAATAGTTTACAAACATAATATGTTGTTGTTGCTGCTGCTGTTGCTGTTGCTTTTGTTTTTCTAATTATATAAATAATCTCATCTAAACCACAATTTTAAACGTAATGCATCTACGCCATTTAAATAATAACGAAAGAGACGTTTATCCCTTACAAAGCCCAAATTTTCATACAAACGCAAAGCGGGTAGATTGCTCATTTCAGTTTCCAAAACAACTTCATCGGCTTTGTCAGCTAACATGGCCTGCAATTAAAAATAAAAATAAATGGTTTTATTAGTGAAGAAGTAGGCTACACACCGATCTCTCTTCTCTCGCTAGTAGCCAATGTATTACATTTCCTGAGGCTTGTTAGACAGTTTGGAAGTGCATGCATTTCGCAAATATCATGGCACGACGCCTGCATCGCAAGTCATCACGGTAGATATGAGCCGAGGGTTTAACAGGTCTTTTCATGCCATAGAAGGTATTTGTGACTCGTGACTTAGGCTTTTGATACGGTAGTCAAACCACGTTTTTTTAAGGATATCGCGAACTTGTCTCTCCAGTTAAGACTGAATCGGAAGAAATCAAGTTGGGGTGTATACTCGGTTTTGCTTAAGCTCTACCTGTCCTCTATTTCACCTCTTACGGGCAGAATCTTCTATAGATAAAACGTTTACCTTATCGAGTTGAAGCCCATCTGAAGCAAACTCAAAATCTCATCAATCTTAACTAGCCTGCATCAATATAAATTGCAGAGGGATACTCCGTTTTGTTTTTAAAGGCAAGATATTTTACTTTTCTTAGTACATATACCAAGTTTTTTTTTGAAATCGGTCAAGGTAAATAAAAATGCCCCTGAATTCGAAGCTAACATTCTTTTTCAAGTAGGAACAATCTAAAAAACCAAGATATGTTGTGATAGAAGCCTTTATTACTAATATTTTCAATGGGTATAATGGCATTAGCTTATCAACATTTTATCAAATGTCTGTCTTTCAATTTGCTGTTAGTCAGCTTTAACGGAAAAAAGATAAGAAAATGATACATATTGGATAAGATAAATGACCACCCTTTCAGAAGACATGGAAATATCGTAAATACTTGAAATCTTTTGTAATTCTAGGGAAATCTATGCAAAAATGTGGTAGTCTAGACAGTGAAGTGTTTCGTATAACATTTGAAAAGGCCAATATTTTCTGCTACTAACCACAACTTGATAAAGAAAAGTAGGTTTGCGATAAGATGACAAAACTCATTTCTGATCAAGCCCGCTTTCCAAATATTAAAAAAACAAAATTAGAATATTGACAGAACTCAAAATTGTAGTGTAGGAAAAGATTGATCAATTGAATATCCGTTCAATATAAGATATACCATTTATTAAAGCAATCCTTATCCTGCCCATATTTGTATGTCACTTTTGAGAAATGAAGTAACCACACCCCTTGTCTTTTGGTTTATTCACACTTACCTCAATTGCCTTTTGCACTAACGTTGTGCCAATTTTCAATTTTCTATATTCTTTGCGTACCGCTAACATAGCTATGTAGCCACGCCTCACATTCATGTGCATGTCCAGCTTGCACACTATAGCACCGACATATTCATTACCATGGGCAGCCAAAAAACATAATTTTGGCCAATTATATATAAAATAACGATAGGTGTAAATTGAATATGGTTCAGATAGTTCTGCTTGTATCAAACGCATTATATCCTAAAAAAAAGCAAAAAAAATGAAGTGTGTAATCCATATGCAGGCTTATGGTTACTAAACTTACATGCATTTGCAGCTCAGACTCATATTCTTTGTATTCAATATGAACATTTGATAAGTCCAAAACAGTTGAGGAGGCATTTGCACCGGCTTCAGCAGTCGCATTGCCTTCTGAGGAACCTTTATCATCAGCATCATCTGTTTTAGTTGTAGTTTGTTGTTCGTCGTCGGAAGGTTTTGTTTTGGTCATGGCAGTGTTGCAGGTTTTTTCCTCTACTTTGATCTCAACATTTTGTGCCTTGGCTATGGGCTGTTGCTGCAGCTGTGTGCTTTCCACTGTTATAGTGTCTTTGTTGGCGGGTACAAAACCATTGTGAAGATGAAGATCTTCTTGGTGCGGGGCCATAGCGCAATGACCATTCTCCTGTTTTGTTAACCCTATTGACTCTGAGGGTGGATTCTTTTTGTTATTGGGTTTTCGTTTGGACTTTTTGCCTGTTGTTCCCTCCTCCACATGCTTATGATGACCATTCAAAATGGTTGTTGGATGGCTAGAATCATCGCCATCACCATCACCATCACCTTCGCAACATAGGCTTTTTGTGTTTTCGGCAACGGCTAAGGAGGCGGCGGGTGGAGTATTGTTAGTGCAGGCATACATTTTCGTATCATTTTCATTTACAAGGCCATTGACCTTTACATTATTACTACTGCTAGTGCTGGGGCTGCCAATTTGCAGCTGTTGCTTCAATTGATCTTTGAGACCGTTTACAGCATCCACTGACCCCACATGAGTTTGCTCATCACTAGCACCACTCGCCACATTCGATGTCATTTCATTTCTGGAGGTTTTCTTTTTATTTTTAGATTTTTTCTTTGACTGCTGCTGTTGTTGTTGTTGGTGGTGTTGCGTACTCTCCGCCACCACCGTTGACGACGACGACGACGAGCCTTTTATTTGTTCCATTGCACTTGTATCTATTGCAAAAGACTCAAAGCTGGTAAATTGTGTTTTCTTCAAGTAAACTAATAAAAAATAAAGAGCTAGTGGTCTCCATTATTTCTTACCAAGGTATCCTTCCCAATAGAAGAAGGAATGAACAATAAAACTTGACAATTCTACGACGAACACACCACTCTCTTATTGGGGGGTTTATGGCTAAAAAGTCTTGGATTTTTTACAAATTTATGGCAATCACATGGTTCCCATGCCCATTAACTAGCCGAATATTTGCATTTGAAATTTGTAGATAACTAATAAACTACAGCAAATATAGAATTTGTTAAAATTTGTTCCAATTCCTAGATTTTTTTTTTCGTTTTTCTTCTCTGTCACTGTCACACTGAATATATATATCAAGGGTGAATGCAGCGCTGTGAACATATGTTCTGCTTTTGTAAGGCAATTAGTGGCAACGCAAACGTAGAATTCTGTCGTCCAACGTATTAGCACTGCACTATATATATGTATTAAAAAATAAATATATTTTTTTCTTAACGATAGGCAATTTTAATAAGAGTCTAAAATTAAGACTTTATTCGACCATAAAAAACATAACTTTGACGCCAAAAAACATAACTTCAGATATGGCCAAATACATATAAAGTTTTTCATTTGTTTAATATTATTTACATTTATTTATATTTTTATATATATATAAAAAAGTATTTCTTATTGAGGCATCCACTAACACTTTTTACCTTAAGTAAACACATGTGAGCACGGTCGCTAACAACCACTCAGTTACAATGAGAAGTTTGGCGATAGGGTTTATTTAGCGTAAGAAAACGACTTTTTGCACACCGACTTTGATTGTGCTTTTTTGGACGTCACAAAAGAGCACGTTTTCGGTAGACGAAAAAACATATTATGGCGAAACGGTAAACTTTTCCGTTTGTTTTTTTATATGGATTTTCAACGCGAACAGTGATCAACCCTTATCCCGAATATAAATAAATCGCCAGGCGTTTTAATTTAGGGCGCGTATTTTTAGTTAGATTTTATCAGATTTTTTCATATATCGTTTTTTTGTTATATTTAAACACCGTTTAAACCCCGTTTACACTGCTCTTTAAATCCGGATTTAATGGCTCCATCATCTGTTTTCCCTTTATAAAATCAGCTGACGAGAGCCCTAAATCCGGATTTAATGAGCGGTGTAAAACCTCGTTTACACGTTTAATGGTTCGACCATCTGTTTTTCCTTGAAAAAATCTGATGACGAGGGCCTTAAATGCGGATTTAATGAGCAGTGTAAACGGGATTTTATCTTTTTGAAGAATTTTGCCTGTTTCGTCATTTGGTTAGATAATCGCCCATATTAGGCGTGAAGGCTTTAGTGGCCGTATAGCTGAGTATGCTGTTTAGCTGTTCAGGCGAAAAGAGCGCGTTGAGGAGCGTCGCGTTGAAAAATGCAGCTCTGCAAACAAATTAAACAAAAAAAAAACAACTCACAAAAGTTAAAAAACTTTTAACTTTGAGAACCAAAAACACTACTTCACGTGTGCTGAACATTGTAGAAGTCATTGTGTAATATTTCAGTCTATTCGGATAAGAATTGCGCCTTATAGGGGCTCAAGAAGCGGTTTATATGGGAGCTGTATCAAGCTATTAATCTATTCAGACCATATTAGACACGTATGTTGAAGGTCATGAAAGAAGCCGTTGTACACAATTTGTGCCAAATCGAATGAGAATTGCGCCCTCTAGAGGCTCAAGAAGTCAAGATCCCAGAGCGGTTTATATGGCAGCTGAACGAGGTTATGTACCGATTTGGGTCATACTTAGCGCAGTTATTGGAAGTTATAACAAAACACTGCACGCACAATTTCAGTCAAATTGGATGAGAATTGCTCCCTCTTGAGCCTCAAGAAGTCAAGACCCAAGATCAGTTTATATGGCAGCTATATCAGGTTTTAAACCAATTTAGACCATGCTTAGCACAGTTGTTGGAAGTGATACCAAAGCACCGCGTGCAATATTTCAGTCAAATCGGATAAGAATTCTGCCCACTAGAGGCTCAAGAAGTCAAGACACAAGATCGGTTTATATGGCAGTTATACCAGGTTATGTACCGATTTGCCCCATACTAAGCACAGTTGTTCTAAGTCATAACGAAACACCTCATGCAAAATTACAGCCAAATCGGATAAGAATTGCGCCCTCTAAAAGCCGAAAACGTCAAGACCCAAGATTGGTTTACATGGCAGCTATATCAAAACATAAACCGATTTGGCCCATTTACAATCCCAGCCGACCTACACTAATAAAAAGTATTTGTGCAAAATGTCAAGCTCCTAGCTTTACTCCTTAGAAAGTTAGCGTGCTTTCGACAGACAGACAGACGGACATATCTAGATCGACTTAAAATGTCATGACGAATAAGAATATATATACTTTATGGGGTCTTAGAAGCATTTTTCGAGGTGTTGCAAATAGAATGACGAAATTAGTATGCCCCCATCCTATGGTGGAGAGTATAAAAATAATGAAACCATACGTGCAGATAAAAAACGTCTTTTGGTATGAAAATAAAAACAAAACATAACTGTCAAATTCCGCTCGCGGAACATATTTATAACGATTTACCCGACTGTTCCGAAAGCAGAATAGAATACCAAACCTTGAATTATAATTTTTTTCGTAATGTGGCATCTATGCTACGCCAGACGGCAGGCAAAGTTATGACAGTTTTAATAAATTCGTCATGCAAGACAAAGATCATACAGAATTAGAGAAAGGAGCTTACAGTATCTGCCTTAAAATTTCATGTAAGTGAAAACATTGAAAAAACTTCTCTACAAAGATGTGTCACACAGCGGCATGCCGTTCGGACACGGTTATAAAAAGCAGGCCACTTGTCACTAAGCTTAAACTTGAATCGGACTGCACTCATTGATATGTGAGAAGTTTGCCCCGGTTCCTTAATGGAGGGTTCATGGGCAAATTTGCAATTTGGGGGCTTAAATTATTCTTGGGAGTGCTTAGATCACCCGCAAAGGCCTTTTTAAGCATATGCACCATCTTGTGGTGGAGGGAAAAGTCCACTGTTCTAGAGAAGAATCTTGCAAAAAGGCATGCCAAAGAGTCCCAGCCCTCAGTGGAAAACTATTTCCATTCAGGGTACATATCAGCTATATGAAATGTTTTGCTAACTACATTCCACTTAAAATTTATGATTGATATGAATGGGTTTGATGCTTAAAATCTCTTCAACAGCTGCACTGTTGTTGATGACTGTCCGGCAATCTCTGTGTTAAACGACTGCCACGAAGATTAACCATGCCAAACAATTATCAAGTATTTATTACTGTGCTTATATATTTAATACAACTTTATGATTTATTTATTTAACTTTGTATATAGTAATTTATATGCATTTCATTAGACTTTTATGCAATCGAAAATTCAAAAGCTTTTATTATAAAATTTCCTGTTCAACTACTGCATGTTAGTATGATTTTTTTTAATTCGATCTAAAGAAAATGTCTTTGTAATGTTACATGGACTTTTGCGGAGAGTATCCAGATTGAAATTTAACTGGATATCATGTGTCTGATGCAAATTAGCGTTAACGATATAACCAGTTGTCATCAAAAAAAAAAAATACCCACATTGTTGTAATTTTGTTCAATCAACAAGATATGGTTACAGGACTTGTTGTAAATAGGTTTTCTCTCCAACTTGTTGAAGTTGCTGTAAATCATTTTGTTTTGTTTTTCTTAGCTTTTTACAATATTTATAATATGTTATACTAACCTAGTAATGGAAATAAGTGGGGTAAAGTGTTAGTTATGGGTAAAATTAATTTTAGATTGCAAATGAAATAATCTCGTTTTAACTAAATCGAAAAACAAAACTAAACCATTTATAATGCGTTTAAGGTAATTTAAGTACACAAGCGTACATGCGTTACATGTACGTGCATGTCACACACATTCAGTTGCACACAACAGTTGCATTTTTTTGGTACTTTTATCGATTATTCAACCATGAAATCGGATTTATTTGGGATTTTGAAAAAAAAAAACTTGATTTATTTTTGCATGGTAAAACAAGTCAAAACACAGGATTTAGCACGTAAATGACAAAAGAACCATAAAATGCGTTTTAGTGAGCAGTGTACACGTAATTCAATACAATATTGTCTAGGTATATTTGAAGGATTGGGTTATTGTTTATACCTAAGGACATAAAGTACGTTGACATTGGCCACTAAATCCGAATTTATGGTCTTTTGGTGATTAAAGTCCAAAATCCTGTTTTTTTGAAAATTTAACAATACAAATAAAATTTCAACTTTTGTAGGATTTATTTTAAAATCCCAAATAAACCCGATTTCATGGCTGAATAAACGATAAAAGTACCAAAATATGCAACTGTTTTCAAGAAATGTGTATGGATGTGTGTGATATGCACATTCATGTATACCATGTATATCGCAGTGTAAACGGACAGGATTTGTTTTTGGATTGAGTTAAATCCAGATCCAGATCCAGATCCAGAATCCAGACACTGCGTCTAAGGTGATTTCAGTAACACACACAAGCGTACATGAGTATAGTTGCACACAACAGTTGCATTTTTTGGTACTTTTATCGATTATTCAACCATGAAATCTTTTTTGGGGTGCCAGGCACATCCTCCAGAGACCTTCCTACGCTAATGGTTCCCATATAAACCCATGATTTTACTTCTTGGGCCCAGATAGGCCGTAATTCTTATCATTATCCTCTGTTTGCCTATTAGGAGATGTCGGGCAAAGAACTTGTTTTACCTATGATAAGATGGCGGGCAAAAAACTTGATAAATGCGATCCATGGTGGTGGGTATATAAGATTCGGCCCGGCCGAACTAAGCAAGCTTTTATTATTAATTTTTTTTAATTTTCTGTAAAATTTTTTTCTGAATTTTGTTCAATGTATGGCCCTTGAACCTCCAAACCTAATATGGTTAGTGTTTTGTGAACACTGGCTTTCTTTTTCCATTGCAAAAATCTTCGATAATGCACGTCTCAAAAAAGAAACAAACGCAAAAAATTGTTGAGACAATTTTTTTTAATTTTTTCAAGTTTTATAGAAAACTAGCCGAACCGGGCCCGCTCCTCTGCGCCTTCTTAAACTATCTAATATATTCTTAGGGTGGGGACACTTCGCCCTGAATAAGGATATCGAATTCGTGCCACTGTAGCCTATGTCCGCCTATGATGCTGAACGCCTGCTTTCGAATCTTGGCGAGAACATCGGACAAAATTTAAAGCGGTGGTTATCCCCTCTAAATCCTGGTGACATTTGCGAGGCACGCATGCCATGCATGGTCATGTAAAAAATTCTCCCCAAAGAGGTGCCGCACTGCGGCACGTCATTCGGACTCGGCTATAAAAAAAGGTCCCTTATCATTGAGTTTAAACTTGAATCGCAAAGCGCTGATTGAAGTGTGAGAAGTTTGCTCCGGGGAACATTTTTACTGTACTCCCAAATGCCTTTCTTTTGAGTCCTTTATTATCATATTGGTAAATATTTTCGGTTTGTCCCGAAAATGAATATCCATTTCTCGAAAATCAAACAATTTCCACCCCAAATAGCTTTTTTATAATAGGGAGGTATTTTGGGGTGGAGCGGTTCCCCAAACACGTTGGCTCTATATTGTGTTGATTGGTCTATATATACATTTGGCGGGTTTTGGAAGCCCCCCGCGGCACCCGACCCCAACAATAGAAACCATGTTCTGTTTTTGGTGACTGTAAGAATGCAAAAAAAAATTTGGAACGAATCGCATTACCTATCTCCAAGATCTGGTGTTTTTGAAAATTAGGGTAATGAGAAGTACTTATTAGGGGAGACATTTCGACTCAAATATGGATGTCAAATTCGTGCTCCAATCGCAAATCCCTTAAATTTAAGCCCCATATTGCCATGGTCGGTAAATATGAACCGTTTAGAGGGTGTTTTGGGGCTGTGGCGCCTCCCTGAAAATAGATATCAAATTCGTTCTTTACTCCTAAATACCGTTGATTTGAGTTACATATTGCTACAGTCAGAAATTAAGTTCAGTTTAGGGGGTGATTTAAGGTGTACTCCCAAATACTTGGCTCCAAAATTTAATATCAAATTCGTTTTCTACTCTCAAATACCTTTCATTTGAGTGCCATTAATTAATCTATTCGACGTATTTTTTGAAGGAAAAGCGCCACCTATACTTGGACGCAAATTTTAATGTCATATTGGCTGAAATGTCCATTTGGGGTTTTTTGGGGATGGGGCGACCTCCCAATACTTGGACCTAATGTTTTATGCCATATTTGTAATATACTGCCGAATACTTTTCATTTAAGTCCCATATTGATAGGAACGTCGAATATATCTGTTAAGAGGATTTTTGGGGTTGGGAAGCCTGCTGAGTACTTTGACCCAAAATTTAATACTATATTCGTTTTTAAGCCTCCAATACCTTTTATTTCATACCCATATTGTGCCTATCAGTCCACTTTTAGTTTTGGGGTAAGGGGGAGGGTCCGCCATCCAAATCTAAATATCTATGTCCGATATCTAAAAATTATAAAACCTACGTTTCCTTCGACAGAAACCTACACAATCTGTGAAACTTTTAAGAAAATCGGTTCAGCGGTTCGTATTTAATTCTACGGAACAAACAAACAAACCGAGTCTCATATAATCATGATGGGTCATATGCCCATTTGGGGCGTTTTTGGGGGTGGAGTGACCCCCTACACTTCGATCTGATTTTGTATGCCAGATTCGTTATCTACTCCCGAATACCTTTCATTCGAACCCCATATTGATATGGACGTTCAATTTGTCTGTTTTTAGAAGTTTTGGGTTTAGGACGACTTCCTGGGTACTAGGACCCAATTTTGAATACTATATTCGTATTCTACTCTTCTATACCTTTCATTTGTTATCCATATTGCCCTTATTGGTCCACTTTTGATGTTGGGTGGTGTTTTTGGGGTAACGGGGACCCTCCCCCTCCGCCCACCTCAATATCAACAAATTATAAAGCCTATTCCTTCTTCCTGACTATATTCGTAATCTATTTCCGAATGCCTTTCATTTGAGTTCCATATTGTCATGCTTGAATTTCCTAAAAAAACAACTTTTTACAATTATAGAAAAAATTTTCTGTAGCAAATTATTTTTCTTTTTTTTTAACTTTTTAAATTTTTACTATAGAAAATATTTGTAAAAAAGTTTCTTTATGAAATTTTTGAAAGTTGTTAATAAAAGTTGTTTTTGAAAAAAAAAAACATTTTTTATCGAAATTTTTATTTTTTTTTTTTCTATAAAATTTAAAAAAAACGTTCTTAAGATTCTTTTTAATTTTTCTATACAACATTTTTGGAAAAAAAATTTCTATAAATTTTTATTTTTCATAGAAAATATTTCAGGAATTTTCTCTACCTAACTTTAAAAATAGGGTTTTTTGTTTTTCAATTTGCAATAGAGAACCCTTCGATCTGCAACTGGATAATAACCTTTTGTATGAACTATTTCAAGACCGAATAAACATAGCTCAAAACGTGAACATTTTTTTCAATTGAATTTTCTTTTTTTATTAGAAAATAACTACCATTTTACCTCAATTTGTTTGAAACCAATTAACCCATTTATCCCAACTATAATTAGATAATCTACACTCTAATCAATATTGATCAACATATCTCAAAATGAAGTGTCTATTTCCAATACAAAGTTAAATATAGCGTTTTTAACTCTCATGCCATGGCTTAAGTTTTATTACCTAATATTGAAAACTTGGTACATATTTATGGATTTTTATATAGCGCTTTAGTGTAAAAGAAAATAAAAAATAATTTCATGTTTCCAATAGGCGAGGTAGGTAAGGCGAGCTCTAGGACTATTCATTTGCAAGTGATTGCACGCCATGGCCCATAATACGAGCAGACATTATTTGTACATTTTATAAGTGTTTAGACTTTGTTAGATGCAAAATAAAGTAACAAAGCAAAATGCTTTTCTGCTATAACCTGGGGGCGAAAAGAAAATTTCGAATAATGGAAATTATAAATACAACAAGCACATAAAGAGCTAAACCGCATAAACAAATGTTTAAATGCCAATTAAGCATTTAATTGGGTTAAGCAGTGGTAACGGCTCAAAAGTTGAGTCGTTATGAGGTTAATGCGTTAAAGCAGTTGTTTGAAAGAAGCTTATGGAGAAATCGGACATCGCTCAGATAAC